>NW_020897694.1:46701026-46701782 GCF_003984885.1 Neopelma chrysocephalum | reverse complement strand
TTTGACCTGTCTGGCATGGGCGACCCTACCGAAGGCATGAACCCTCGCCAGCATAGCTCGCAACCACACAGGGGTACATAGGCTACGTTCCTGTTAGAACGATTTGGGCAAGTCTTTTATTTCCAGTAACAACCCTTTGTCCTGCCCACTCTTTCAGGTTGTAACAGAGCAAAGCAAATATATCCAGAACATGCCAAACCTGGGCAGTAGCCGCAGGAGAGCCAAAACGAAAGAAATAAATAGACAAATAAACAAACAAACAAACAAACAAACAAACTGACCAACCGTTCTGGCCCCCGTACCTGTCCAGGGCTGAGGTACCTTACAAGGCCCCAGCCTGGCCGGGACCCCCATCAATCAAAAGAACCCTCTGTCCACCCAGACCTTATCCTTCCCCCACTGTGTTACCACAAATTCCAGGTGCACTGCTCACATGTGATGTGATGTTTCATACGGGACAGCCCTGCTCTCCCACCCGCCAGTCGAAGGACCCCCATGGCCAGCTCAACACCCATCCCTCTGCTCCGTCCCCCTCCCCCTCTCCCTCCCTCCCCAAACCTGGAACGGCAAACCTCTGTGTGCTCCGAAGCTGTGCTCTCATCTTCCACGGGGGTGCAGTGCTCGCCGGCAAGGCTCCCCCTTTCTCTCCTTTCTCCTGCCGCGGCCTTGCCTGGGGTCCAAAACCGCGCGCGCAGAGCGCGCGCGGCGCGAAGCCCCCGGGCCGGCGCGGCGTCCTGCACAGCGCCTGCAGCAGCC
>NW_020897694.1:46519515-46701016 GCF_003984885.1 Neopelma chrysocephalum | reverse complement strand
GAAGCCCCCGGGCCGGCGCGGCGTCCTGCACAGCGCCTGCAGCAGCCCCCGAGCCTAGCGGGGTCCCGCATGGCGTGTTCAGGGCCACCGGCCAGGCGCGGAGCTCCGTGCGCACAGCGCGGAAGTTTCCCGCCCGCACGAAGCCCCCGGGCCGGCGCGGCGTCCTGCACAGCGCCTGCAGCAGCCCCCGAGCCTAGCGGGGTCCCGCATGGCGTGTTCAGGGCCACCGGCCAGGCGCGGAGCTCCGTGCGCACCTCAGAGTAAGGCAGGGAATTAAGAAAAGACGTTCCAGTGAAACCCCCTTCAACCTTTAAATATAGTATTTTCCCTCTTTAAAGAAAAATAAAAAGCTAGAAAGGAAAATGCGAGGGGCCTCCTTTAAGGAGTTTAAAAAAGAATGATATGAGATGACAGGAAATGTGGAAGCTCAAATGAGGAATAAAGGCTTCCTAGGTCACTGAGTCTGATCCCCTTCCATTTCAGACAGTCTTTCTGGTAAATTAAGCAACCATCCTCAGTTTACCTGAGCTTTTTGTCTCTTCACTCCTAAAGGGAGACCACTGTAGCATTGCTGATTTCCTGATCAAATTTGTCCAGATGAATGCAAACTAATGAATTCTTTTGTCAGCATTATTAATTGACTCTTATATTCACCCCATATCCTCTTATATTCACCCCAAGAGTTACTAATACAAACCAAACTTTTTTAAAAACCAGTAGTTCTAAATTTCTACTTGATGAATACATTATGATGACCATCAAATTTAAGTAGTAAGCATTATCTTACATGTAATATCTGTACCAAAGATCAAGATTACTGCAATGTTATAATGAGATTTTAGAAGAATATAAAACTCTTGATAAAGAAATCACCTCATAACCCACAAAAGTAAGAGATACAGTTTAAAAATGCGTATTTCTTGAAATTTCAAAGTATACATGATGCAGGTTAAGATAGTTTATAAAGTTTCCATTGTCCATATTAGCTTAAATTTCACCCCAGATCTTGGGCCTTTGCAAGCCTGTGTTGTGCTGTCCCCATATTCACTAAAATGGGGATAGCAGCGTGTCGCAGAGTCACCCTTGAGGGTAAAGGGTTTCAGATCCTGTGATAATGATAGTAAATCTCTACATAGACTACTAACAGGTGTTTATCAGGAGAGTGTTGTGCTCTGGATTCTTATCTAGAACAGGCATATGTTTCATATACAGTACATAAAGTGTGTGTCATATTTCATATAGCAGCACTGAAGGCTGTGATGTATTAAAGCTTCTTTCATATAATCAGTTACTCTATGATCTCATAAAAATTCAGTCTGTGAAACATTTGGAAAGACTGCAGTGTTTGTAAAAGTACTTGTACCAGATGAACTGCAGTACATACTCACCAGCAGAGCATGTAGCATCCTATTTGCATCATGGCATATAAACATATTAATAAACAGAAAATTCCAGTAATGGGAATCTATCATTAATTTAATACTGGCTGTGAGGGTCTGATTAGTTAAATAATTCTGAGTATTTATACAATTCACAAATTAGAATGGGCTACTTGCTCACTCCTGAAAAATGCATTTACCCAAATGAAAATCTGAGCAGAAAAGGGAAAAACCTTTCATTTCCCTTAATAAGGAAAAGTAAAAGAGTTGAATTACCACAATTAATCACATTTAAATAAAATCAAGATAATACAGGACCATTTTTTTCTGTGTTCGTACAAAGTAGCTTTTGACTTTGCCAGTAGTTTCACAGATTGTATCGGTCAATGTGGACATCAAGGTGTAACTCAAGTCACCCAGCTTTTGGAGTTTACATCAATAGAGAGAAACAGATCTTCTGAACATGACTCAGCATTTCAGATACCAACTTTAGAGTGGGAAGAGTCCTGCCTAGTACTGATCACGAACTATAATGTGAACTTAGACACCCAGCTCAGAGGTAAATGTACACTGCAGAATGTTGCAACACTTACAGTGGGACTCAGCTGCCTGAATATAGGCAGGCAGTGTTGTTTTAGGCACTGTTGGGTGTCTCCTGCTACTCCAGAAAGACACAGAAAAGAAGAAAGAAACAGGCCTGTGTTGTGTCTGCTGTTCCTGTGCGCATATCTTGGATAAACTATGTCATCTGACACAAAACCTTGTACCTATATTTAGGCAACAAAATGGCCTTCAAATGTCCCTGGCATTACCATCCAAGGGGCACATAACATACAAACAAACAACATGGGAAAGTCTGGGGGAGAGGGAAAGTAAAGGAAGAAAATAAATTGAACAACTTCAAAAGTACCATATGCACTAAACATTTGCAAAAGGATTTCCTGTATACTTAAAAGCCACAGTGATTTAACATGTCCTACATCTGGATGTCCAAATCTACATGCTGATTAACTTGGACTACAGGTTGAGCTCTTTAAATGAAAAACCAGGTGTTTATGAAAAAAGTGGGAACGTTCTTCAAACCTAATTGTAAACTTTGACTACTCACAGAATGAATTAATGATTTGTAATGTTTTATAGAAAAAGAAAGGTGAAGCAAGAACATTTCAAAGTGAAACACTTGGCAATATTGCCTAAGTAAGCAATTATTACAGAGAACAAATTGTTACAAATGCATTTTCCTACAATGAATATGAAAGTTCATATCTTAACAAAGGAGTGCAGTGCAGTTACATTTGATATTGTCTTTGTATGAGAAAAAAAATCTCAGTCTGCATGTAGATCTGTATACCATGAACATGATTTTTGGAGAGGTTGATTTTTAGAAGGGGAGGGAAGCTGCTTATTGAGCTGCATAATGAAAACACTAGCACATGCACTTTGTGATAAGGCTATCTTCATAATGCTTTCTTATTAGAGAGTAAGGCACATGGCAGATGAAGCAAAGAATTTAAAGGATTTTTCTTATCCAGGCTTTTTCATTGTTGCTTTTCCATTTGGCCACATGGGCATAGAACATTAAAAACACTGATCTGTGGTAATAAAATCTATCCCAGTGGCTTTGTACAGTTTACCTTCAGGCACTTGAACAACTTTCAGACGTCACTTAACACTCTCCAGTGATTAAACAGGAATGTATACTTCAGCACACCCTGAACCATGTGTAAGGCAGACATCTCAAACCTCTTCTCACAAATGGCATGAACCATTATACACCTTCTTTCCATCTTAACCTACCCTGGGTTCGTGGTCACAAATTACCTTTTCCTTCATTGATTCATTCAGTCTCATTCTGGTCATATTTGATTTTGCTTTCTACAATAGCCTGTGGCAATAAGTTTCACATTTCTTATTAAGTATTGTGTGAAGTAAATAACTGTTTTGCTCTTAGGACTTTGATCTTGGCAAAATGGAGGTGTGATAAAACTAGACCAGGGCCCTCCTCACATGTTAACTCTGTGTGTTACAGCGATGTTTTTACCCTTACAGATAGGTATTCCATTTGAGAAGATATCCACATGAATTGTCTTTAAGACTTAAAAATTAAATGACATAATTTTTCTGCTGCTTCTTCAGAATTCTCAAAATGAGCAGCTAAATGCACAGTGATTTTTTTCAAAAATCTCCAAGAATCGTACTAGGATGAAGTAACCTATTTTTCACTGTGTACAGCCAAACTGCATGAAACATAAGCCTGCTAAGTTGCAGACAGTCTTCTTATTACAAGGGTATACAGTGCCTACCACAAGGGAGACATAATTCCTGCCTCTTCCTCTGAGGCTTTTTTATTCTCCCTGAGCAAATATGTTCTTGTCAGCACTGCATCTATGGTTTGGCTGGGTATAATAGAATGGCTTCTGTATTCTTTCATTGGTTGGCCATTTGTGTTGGAATTAGCATTTGTCTAGTCATCTGAGACATAGTGTCAACATCTGGAAAACGTTAAAACCTTGGGGACATTGAATTTGTACTTTTTCCTATGCTTATAACATTGCCTATATCTTTTAGTGTCAACTATTTTTGTTGCATTTTTAACATTATTTCTATTGAATGTGCTGGTAGTTTGATAATGATTCTATTTTGTCATTTTAGATATCCATATGTATAATGTTATTTCAAAAAACATGCTTTCCTAGAGTTTATTTCACCTACTGTTTCAATTATGGCTATGAAATGATTCTCGAAATAGATAGTTATAAATATTGTGGGTGTTTGGCAGGAAGTTTTTTGTGGTTGACTATAAGAATCAGGAAAGTTGCGATATTTTACTCAAGAAACTTTTTCAGACCTAAGTCGCCTACTTGATGGAAAGTGTTTCATGGATTGAATCTCTCTGGTGCATCCCATGAACTTTTCTTATGAAAGTCCTAGGTGGGACTTTACATCACTGAGTGTTTTATGCCACATGACTCATTCCCTCTTCCATTCTTACTGTTCTGTTGTCCACATCATTGTTATTTTAGGTTTTTACAAATTTATTTAAAAATTTATGTGCACTCTTTAATTTTTTTAATGGGTAGTAGGACCAGTTTCTTAGTTCTTTCTTAGGAGAATTTACAAGTACCTTTAACATAACTGATCCTTCACATTTCGAGGAATTAAATCTATTGGCAAACTGTATGTTTATGTAGTATATTGTACTGAATGAGTAACTTACCATCTCTGTGATATAGGTGTCTCACTTAACAAACCAGGGACAATAATCCCTACCAATCCCATAGCAATAAGGTCACATGCAATATGCTGCACAGCTCTCTAAATATATAAGAAATATTGCGTGATTGTCAGTGATTGCTATTAAAGACCCAATGTTTTGAAGCAGATCACTTTTGAGATCCTATCTTTTGAAAATGAGAGTTCATTGACATTAAAAATGTATTTCTCTGTCTCTGAATTTTGCTGCATATAGCGCTGAATTGTTATTGAAGAGAGGTAAATTATCTTAATCTATAACAAACTTTGCTTTCAAATGTGAAAAGGTGAATTTAACTAATGACTTGGCATAGAAAAATAAAGGAGACTGTAAAGACTTAGGTGCATTCCTCCAGTTCAAATTGCTTTAAACATCATGTTTTCTTCAGTTTTCAGAAAAATGCACCTAAGTCTTTAATAAAAGGCTCTGTACACTCAGAGTAAATCCTGTCATCCTATGCCAAAATCCTTTTTCTTTAAGAAAACAATGTCTTTTTAAAAATCAAGCAGCTGAATAATAGAAGAGAATACAAGACTACATAAACTTTTTTTTTTAGTGTATTTTTTTACTTCATTCTAGCTCCAGGCATCAAACAACAGAGTTTAAGTTGTTTGCAACCATCTATGGTCTATAACACTTGTTTTTAATCAGGAGAAATTCTGCTTTGATTAAGAGTTTTGCATACAATGTGAGTGTAGGCATGAAGCACTCCCACAGCTCCTCAGGAAGCTGTCCCACCATGCTGGCTGGCTGAAGGTGTCTCTGTCACGATCTCATACAGCAGTGTGTGGCTATCACAAGAAAGGAACTTGCTCATGCATTGCTGGGTAGAAATCTCTCTACACTTCCCTCCGCCCAAAGAAACAAAAAAATCAAGCATTTAAATGTGTTGCTTACCAAAAAAAATTGCCTTCAACAAAGCTCTATGCAGATAATAAGCTCAGAGAGTCTTTACAAGTACTCCTTCCTTTTCCAACACTGTTACCTGCCTAACAGTAAAGAGTGACCCTCAGGGTCACTGCATTCTCAAACCTGTACTGCTCTGGGACTTTCCAGGTTGTGGAACATGTCTTGAGTCCTATAAAAGAGGTGGCAGGCCACAGTTTATGGTGGATTTTAGGGTGTGCTGGGAAAGGAAGAAGATAAAATATCTCTCCCTACTGTTTCATGGAAAAAAATGCTTTCTCTGATGAATGATAGCAGGTGACAATATAAGAAGAAGACCAAATATTTCAAAGAAACTAAGTCCAAAAGAAGCAAAAAGGAAGGAATGGTTCAACAATATGAAAAAGAAGCTTTTGGAGTCAGGGCTTCAGTAAAAGAGAAGATCTTGGGCCAAGGGAATAGATCCCAATCTCAGGTGTAGAAGTGACGTAAGGCCACAGCTCAGAGTGAGCATCTAGTTATGCTTTTACAATTAGGTCACCATTTAAAAGACAGAGAGACTAATACTGAGTGTGTCTCTCTTGTCTGTTGAAGGCATCTGTGTAGGTAACAAATGAGCAAATGTAGGCACAGAATAGCTGAGCAATATCTTGTGTGGTATATGGGAACCCCTCTGTAGCTACAGTGAGTTTGCATTGGGTAGGGTGCTCACAGCTCATTGGGATAGGCTGTCTGCATTATATTTGCTAGGCAGTCCCACAAAGAGATGGAGCAAATCCTCAGCAAAACTGCTTTGGAGGGCTCTCTTTCTGAGACCTTCTGGCTTGTTGGAAGCTGCTTGAAATGTGGTCTGCAATTAAGAGAGTTCCTTTGTCAGGAAGTTGAGAAAAGAATTAAGTCCAGATATGTATAAATGCATATACTTGTAAGGAAATATATCAACTAGTTACTGTATTCCCACAGTAACCAGATAAAGGAATGTACTGTAAAAAATGGAAGCATAAAATCCCTGAACTTTCTCGTAAACAGGTTAGTATCACTTTTCTGATTTTTTTTTTAAATAAAGCAAAGGAAAATATTTCATTCCTTGAGTTTAAGCACCTAAGGCAGAATGCATTACTACATCAGGCATTCAACTAGTTAACAGTTAATTCTTTTAAGAAATCATTACCAAGAGCTCTCTGCCTTAGCCAAATGAGCAGCTGTCTTTGGTGGCTCAAAACCTGCCTGGAAAGTCTTCAGAATGCATGTGTGTGTAAGAGGGATAAGAGGAGATAAGGAGAAGTACTCGGGGAAAAATATTCTGAATAAATATCCAACACCCATGGTCAGTCCAAAAAGCTGACATAAAAACAAACCTTGCAAATATTTCCTAAAGGAAAATGTCTAGTATGAGTTTTGATCTAAAAAAATTAAATTCTTCTTGTAGGTGAGACTACAATACAAATAACTATCAAAGTTAAAAGCACCATAAAACAGAAGCCAAATTAACAGTGCAAAAAAGAAAACAAAAACAAAAAGAAAAACAATCAAAACCCAAACAATCTACTTTTAATATTTTACGCTGATTTTTTTCTACGACACTGAAAAGCAATAAGACTTCATGACATTACAGATCAACACAGACTATTTTTGTGCATTCCCTCCACTCCTAATCTTACTCTAAAGATCAGAGTAAATTATTCCCAGAGTCAAGAACATAAAATCTCCAGGACACTGGTGATTCCAAGAAGAGAGTAAGAGTTGATTATAAAAATCAACATCAATATTCTGGTTTTCCTCTATTAACAACTACTAGGAGCAGAGTGTTGATTAGAATGCTCTTCTTTCTTCATGTCTGCATTCACCCATATACTGATTGAGAATCAAGTAACCAAACTGATATTGAGATTTTAAACTGTTCTGTGCTTTCTTTTCTTGTATCCTAAGGGGTTCCAGTCTCGCACTGGCTCCTGACAGAAATTATACCTAGTTTATTTCAAACAAATGCCCATTACCTTAAATTCTTGTTACCACTGCAATCTCCTGTAGCGTCAGTGCAACTGATGCTGGCAGCATCTCAGCTGTCTTGCCCTGGCCCTGAAAGGCACTAGTGGGGTGACCATGGGACTCTGCTTTTCTGTCTTTGTCGAAGTAAATGTCTATGAGCTGCAGTGCTAAAATTTTGATGCTGTCAGAAAGGAGCTTGTTACAAACACTCCATGGCTACCGCAGCTCTTTGAGCATACCCTGTCAAAAACACATACATTTTCTCCTAATATCAGCTGTGCCATGAGTCCTGTAGGTTAAAAGACATGCTGCAGGGTTTCGCTGAAGAAACACAACTAGGCATGGGTTGTCTCACTGATTTTTCTGGCTCAGGACTACTTTTAAATGGATATGTATGTTTTATATGCTCTTTACTCTTACCATTCTGCTTTTCCTTTTGACTCTTCATGGCAGTGTTTCTTTTTCACACCTGAGTGATGACTTTACTGAATGGCAAAAAAGGGACATAGGAGGGATGTGGTGCTGCCATGTGACTTGGTAGCCAGTCACAGTCCCTTGTCCCACTCACAGTGCAACAACTTCTGCACATCTCTGCTCATTTTAATGACAGTGTCACCAGTGCTGTTTGCAGATTTTCCTCTACAAAGCAGCTTGGTTCAGTCTGCACCAGCAGAGAATTTGTGCTTCTAGGCCATGTCAATACCTCAGTCTTGTGATGGCTGGAAAGAAGTCTGTTACAAAGCCAAGGCCAATTATAGAGAAAAGGCCTCCTCTTTCCCATCTCATGATCAGGGTATTTGTTCCTGTCTTTTTGTTTCCTCACCTAATTTTGAGAGGGAGAATGTGTGGGAGATGGGCAGATTGTCTCACATTGTCTGAAGGAAGCAAATTCAGTACTCAGATTTGGAACAGATAAGGAAGAAAGAAATTTTATAAAACATAAAGCAAACTGCTTTTAGTCACCCTTTGCCTTCCATCTCTTCTCTACTTCATCCCTCCAGAGCACAATCCTGTTGTCTCCAGGTGGGGGGAACAAACTATTATTAGATGGTGCAGAGCACTGCCTGGGTCCTCCATGTTTATCTGTAGCTGTCCTGTTATCTTTCCTGATTGCAGAAACACGACTGCTTCTTTACTGGCTGCTCATAAAGAATTTCCCAGGCTGTTATGTTCAGCATTGACTTCTGCAATCCTGTCCTTTCTGTAATCAAGGTTGAGTTTGGTTGCTCCAACTCACTCCATGGATCAAATGGGGCTCAATCACAAATGGGGCTGCAGTATTTTAATGTGAGACTGTTGAGCCTTCGTAAGTACTCAATCTGAAATACTGAAGGATGCTTTTTCTCTGGTGGTGTAGTGGTTGTAAGAGAGATTGCGTGGTCACACCATCCATCAGAGTTCTTGGGTATTTTTCTTTACAGTTTGCAAAAATAGTATAAAACCTACTACAACATTTAAGAACATGTCTTTTTAAGACAATTGAAGAAAGTAGTGGTGTCTAAATATGCTCCAGCTTATTTAAAAATTGAAAATAGTCCCACAGCTGCTTTTTTGCCTTCCCCCTCACATTTTTTAGGTTGCCTATGCACAAAACATAAAGGTATCCCAAACCACAGAGTATTTAAATATTAATGTCAGCTCCTGCAAATAAGATGCTGAATCTCAAAAACCTAAGGCAAACACTTTTGTTCACAGAATTAAAATAAATAAATAAATAAAAGAACTCTCCAATTATATAGGTCATGTGCAATTACCTAGAATGTCAGACAAAAAGCTGTTGAGAGAAACTTGTAGGCAGTGTGGATTGTTTGGGAAGGAATCTCACTTAATGGAACCCCACAGCACAAATGTGTGAGGCTCTTTGTGATAACCTTGGAGTGTTTGATAAGAAACATAAGATGCTTTTGCTCTGAGCTACTTCTGCAGCTCACCCCTAGTTTACCATGGAGTCAGTCCCCTGTATGAAAACTCTGAAAAGTACACAATAAATTGCATCCTTTCAAAGGTCCCCTGCAGCCTACCTGGTTGTTCCCTCAGGATTTGAAAGCTGTATAGCAAAAACACCTCTGTCCCCTTTCTGTATATTCTTCCCTAACACTGCCTGAAATAGCTTTCCTGACCAACTAAATGAATAAAACTAAAGAAAACCAGAGACCACCAGCTTTGTCCCTGATGCTAACCAGAGGAATTCTCCAATCAACGGCACTTACCATCAGCCAAGATACGTGAACTTCCAACATCCAGTATGTGCTGGAGTTTTAGATATCGAAGGCTCAGAATTAGGCAAGACTAACATGTGAGGCATTTTTTCTACTAGTTTCAGTGGAGTTAACCCAACCTTACTCCAATAGTTAATGAACTCCAGTCTTTAGGATACTCCTTTGAAAATGACCTCTTTTGTCTGGTGGGATACCGTGAGATGG
This sequence comes from Neopelma chrysocephalum, assembly GCF_003984885.1. NCBI lineage: Eukaryota > Metazoa > Chordata > Aves > Passeriformes > Pipridae > Neopelma > Neopelma chrysocephalum. Next base: position 46,691,087 of record NW_020897694.1, on the reverse strand, counting down.
AATACTGAAACATGGAAGACATGACAGAGAAAGCAAGTCTGGGCTGTATGTGCGTGGGATCTGTAGGCCGTTCCCTAATGTTTCCAAATGGTTGCAAAACAGAGCTATGTTAGAACAGATCTTCCCTTTTCACGGAAAAAAAAATCCTTTCAATTAATTTTTTTTAAAAAAAGCTTCAGAACAATTTTCACCCTAATTTTTCTTCTTTATCAGATTAATTTCCATGATCCTTCATCTTCTTACTTCTCAAGAGAAAAGGAATCCTTTGCTGTTATGTGCTTTGAAGAAAAATAACCTTGACCAATTGAGGAGTAGAAGAACATGGAGTGTTCAAATGCAGTTCTCCAGAGATACCACTGCTACTTCAGATTTTTTTACAGTCTTCAGTACCAGATATACTATTCTTAATATGAACTTTCAACAGACATAAATAATCAACATTCTACTTTTAAAAATATACAGATTAAAAATGCTGTTGATCTTTATTTCTTCTGGAATAATAGCTTAAGGAAAATTCCACCTCCTATTGTAGCATTTTCTCTGTGTCTCACTCTCTTATAAATTGTTCTTTCAAATTGTCAGAATTGCATGGCTTTGGCATAGCTGCATAATTCCTATATGATCTTTTGAGAGTAATAGGACTGGATTGCTCTGAGCAGTTGTTCACCCTGAGGAAGTGAGTGCTAGGTGGAATGAAGCAGAAGTGTCTATTTCTGGTGGCTTATGCGGGAAAATGAAGTGAGTGCAAAGTTGACAAGACACCTGAGTGTGTCTGATTTGCCAAGAGACTCTGCTGCCATCAGGTAGCTTCCCCATCAGTCAGTCTTGCCTGCTCTTATAGGGTTGCCATCTCATTAATTTTAATAGGGTTGCTTGCTTGGCTGTGGGGGTCAACGCTGATTAAAATTGTTTCAGGCTGTTGGTGATAAACTGGAGCCCAGCTCTAATCCTAATGAGAGGTCAAGAAAGGTCGTGAATCAGATCCTACAGTTTTGGACAATTGGGACAACAGTTGTCAGAAGAGGAGGGAGTGCAACCAGTAAGTTCTTACAAGTGACCCAATAAACAAGTTACAAGGAGGCAGCAGAAATACCAAGCCCTATATACAAGGATCACAGTCAGAAATATTATTTATGAGGCCTGAAGTACCAGTACTGGCCTTTATGTTAGAAGGCATTATTTCAACACACTGCCTCTTTCCCCCTTTTTGTTATACAAGCTGTAGCACTAGGTAATTACACCTCAGGTAAACATTCTAGATTCACCTTGCAGTCAATAGAAAGAATGATGTTCTTCTAAGTGCAATTCATCATTTTGTAAAATCTCAAGCTGGATGAATCACACCCTAGATGATTTCTCTGTCGGCTGTAAATGAAGCTTAAGACAATTCAATATCTTCAGGTGCACATATCTTCATTGTCACTTTCCAGAGTCAGGAGAGAGGAACCTCACTCAAAGGTACAGCACTTGTGAAGATGCTCAGTTGTTATTAATAGAAAGGCACAAATTCAAGGAATGTGTTCTGGTATTAAAGACATTAATTTCTAGCCAACTCTGACACTATATAAACATTGACATGAGAAACCATGTAAATACGGGTCCTCCATGTTGTTCTCCCGCCACAGGCTTCTTGGAAATAGACCAAGCAGTTGGAGAAAAATGGTGCTTTTGAACACCAAATTTTTGCACGAGCTCCATTAAAAAGAGCTGGGTTAACCTGGAGAGACTTTCATTGATAAGCCTACAAGGTTTGTTTTGCCACACGTTTGCCTTCCAGAAAGCAAAGAAGGCATATAAAAAACAGAGGGTAAAAATACCTTTCATTGACATTACTGCCCAAACAGCCATTTTTCAGAGACCCACATCTTCAGGCTGAATCATAGAAAGTTGAGTTCCAGATGAGTAATTAATACATCAGAATGCAAATAAGATTTTCTTTTCATGAGCTATTGCAAATTATTAGCAGAGTTACAAAACCAGTACAAAAAGTAAACTATTTATAATTCCTTCTTATTTTTTTAAAGGCTAGGAGATGCAGAGGTAATAGATGGACTTTCAAAGGGCACAGGGTACAGTGTTTGGATGCTTTTAATTACACTAATTTTGTCTTGTGTGAAATAATTTATCTAGCCTTGACTTCACCCTCATTATTTCAGTCACATGTCTCTGTTTTTCAGTAGACACCAAGTACCACAGAGGTGTTTGGGTCAAGCAATAATTTTATGATAAATTGATAAAATTCCAATGCAAAAAATACTTTGATTCTGATATTAAGAACAAGATTAAGTGATCAAAGACAAGAGAGGATGGAAAATGGGAAAGTTACCTTGCAAATATATGGTAAAACCATTGTAGCAATGCTTACATTCCTTCAGGTTCTTAGTGTCCGATGTACATCTGGGGACGGTGATATTTAATCTGATGATTTACAAGACAGCTGCAAAAATGAGTTTCTCTAGCCCTGCTCCAAGTTGTGGCCATGCTGGAGGTACCAGGGAGCAGGATGAATATACCTGAATGAGGACAATCTCCTATGTTCTAATGTTTTGCAGTGATAGAGCACTGTCATTTCCATATATCTGGATTGTTTGTCCATGTTTTTGTCCATTGTTAAAGCAGTAATATTTGAGAAATAAATCTCCCTTCCCTGACATTTGTTTCCAGTAGCCCAAAGTGACCTTGGAAGCTCAGTATAAACCGTGACACCAGACTTTTTCTGTTTGTCTTCCGCGTCCTTTCTTTTGACAGGTTTATTAATTTCTAGTTATCGTATATACACACAGCCAAAGTCAACACAGCTGGTAAGGCCTTATCCATGCCCTTTTCAGCCCGCTCAGGTTCTTGCCTTGGACTCCTTTCTCTTCTCTGCCAAAGAGAACTCCAAGTCAGAGACACAGGGTCTTGCTTTAAAGTTATTCCCTTGATCTGCTGTACATCCATGTGGCATTGCTCATGGTTCTGATAGTAAGTCTCCTCCTGCAGCTTTTGGCTGCTGTTCAGCAGACAACATTTATTCCAACTTTTTTCCTTTTTTCCTTCACATCAGAATTTGTACTTGAAACAACTGCCTTCGAGTATTTTATAGGACATAGGAAATCTTGATCAGAGGTTTAACAACTTCTGGTCTGTGTTGGTGTTTTGCATTTTTTTCCCTCTTTTAATGTGATAGTTAAAAGAACATCCTTGATGTCCCTTCATGGATTTGTCAAACATTTATGGCACTGAAAACACTTTATGGATTCCAGCCACTATTGCAATATCTTTGATCTGGACCTGGGACTACTCCAATAAACACATTCTCTGCACATGATGCACTGTATTTCTTTTTCACCTGGTCGCTTTCCTTTAAAAGCTTTCCTCTCTGCACATTGCTTTCAACTCTTTCATATTACATTTTAAGTGTTATGCTCTAACCAGTCCATATTTATTTTTATCTGTTTCTTAGTACAGTGATATCAAACAAGAAATAGTATAAAAAGTTTATTGGGAAGACGAGAACAAAACTGCTTTGAGATGAGAAGAAAAAGTAGCCTAAATCTCTTGGGTCTTGCTTTGGAATTGTGTAAGGTACTTTTTGGTTCTAAAGCAATGCACTGCTGTTGCAAGAAGTCTCAGTGTAGAATAGAAGTGGTTCAGTAACAAGTGTTATAAAACAGATAATGACACCAAGATTTGTGTCCAATACTTTCAGGGCAGGCACAGCAGCAAAATTGCACTCTATATGTCAGAAAAAGTATTCCACATTCAGAGACCATATGCGATGTGTACAACACTGACCTGTCATTACACCAACCGTTTGTCTACTCCATTTAGATTCTGGGCTTTAAATTGAGACAGTAATCACAAATTAATGTTATCCAGCAATAAGTCAGGAAAAAAAGAAAAGCTATAGGAGAATAGGAATACTTTCAAAAAGAAAAATTGTGTAAACAATTCAGGGGCACAACAGCCACTGATTCATTTCTTCTTGACATGATCCATATCCAGGATAACATAAGACATTTTTAAAAATGTTGAAATGCCTTATACCAAGAAGGAAGACTTTTTTCCAGTAACTTGGTTTTTGTACTCTTAAATGAGGTAGGCATATTTGAAAATTCCAGTTACCTTCAAAAGCCTTTCATCTTTTTGTAGACATCAGTGCATTTGTTTCCATACTACACTAGAAACAGCCTGCGCTGAACTGAGCCCACCCTTTAATCCTAAGGTTCATCTGCCGGGGCCAAGCAAGCTTGGACAATGGCAGTGAGGTCCTCAGGACGTAGGTTTGTTTAGAGTGTCCTTCTCATAGATGGATGGCCACACAGGGCTAACGACCTCCATCAGGCCAGGAGACCGGGGACTCGAACCCGTGGTCGCAGCAAGGTAAAAAGACCTTTCCCCAAATCTTCGTTCGCGAAGATGGGCCATTACATTACATTACACTAGAAACTCAGTCAACAGGATGCTCAGATTTATCTGACCAGAGGCAGATGTTTACATCTGAGTTTGCTATCTTGCTTTATTACCTAGCAAGGACTTAGCAGGTGAAATTCATCTGGAAATAAGTACCTCCTTTCACAAGGTATGAATACTACATGAGTCAAATGCTATGAGTGCCTCTTTCTTTTCTCTGACTGTGAAAAGAGGAATGTGTGAGCAGGTATAAATGTTTTTATGACAGACATTTCAAGTCAGGTAGGACGAATCCCAATTCCAGAATCAGTTCCAGACAACACATCCACATACCATATCATACCTTAGAGCCACCATCAGTCTTCATTTCATGCTAAAACAAAGACAGGAGTCTTTCATGCCTACCTTTTATCTTTTTTAAGCAGTGGTGGTAATGCCATGACAGAAAGCATATCCCAGACAACAAATCTCATTCAAACAAAACATACACCACTTTTCAGGATGAATGGTAAAAGCAGTATTATTTTTCAAATAGAAAAGTCTTCTTGACTCTCTCAAGAGTCTTCCTGCCTACTGTGTTTCAGGTCAAGGTCAAGAAAAATCAATACATTAAAGTTACCTACTACCAAACTTTCTGTCTTTGAAGCTGTGGCCTTTATTTTCCCCCTTTCTGACAAAAACTATATGTTTGCCCAAAAAGCACAAACATAACAGGTCACCATTTTGTTTGGGTTTTGTTTGTCTTTTATATTAAAGATATGGTAATACCAAATAAATCCTAGTAGATAAGGAGCTTTATGCCTTCTGGGACATTGCTACTATTCCCAGCTCCCCCTTCGTTAAAAGGTGTTCAGCTGCACTCGTTGAGATGTCTGCATCATTTCTGTTAGTATTCCAAATTGTTGCCTTTTAAGCTTTTTCCCTCTTTTAGCACATTTGACAGCACTGTCTCCATTTCAGCCTCAGTGCACTAGTGAGGTTGTTTTGTGCAACATAGTGAATTTCTTTCTGTTTTGGGGATATTTCCTGTGTAAAACATACAATGATTTGTCATTCAGACTGTGCTACAAATTAGAAGCCTTATTATACCTGACACCTGTTGAAGACGGAGGCTGTGACAAGAGAAGAGCTGCCTGGTGTCCCAGGCTTGAGGGAGAGACCCAGGGGCCATCTGTGTACACACGGCCACACCTCACTCCAGGCTGATCCAGGGCTGTGCTGGTCCCACCACACGTGGCTCCTGTGCCCCAGGAGCTTTTAACTTCATATACTGTAATGCATAAAACTAGGATTCCCTGTTGAACAAAGCAGGGACAAGTGAGAAGTAATCAGGACTCAGTTTTCTTTTCAAAAAGAGACTCTTCTTTCAAACTCAGTAAGTTCCAGATTTTCAAGAATATGATACACTTGCTAGGTCCTTGTTACAGGGTAACCATTTTGTCCTTTTTCAAAGTAAGAAAGAATCCAAGTATGAATTCTTAATTTTCCAGTAGTAAAGTGGCTATAAATATAATGCTATTCCAAACAATAACTCTCTTTCTTTTTACTCAATGCCTTTTTTCCCTCTGCACTAACTGATAGGAATGAAGCTCATATGTCTGCAAAATATGATTATTGATATATGTATATTTGAAAAATATAGATCCTTGAAGTAGCATATTTCAGATACACAGTAAAGCAACTGGGAAATGACTGTTTCTCTTCCATATCTTCTCTGGAATACATTTATTTCTCCATGCATGATTGCTTTCATATGCACTGCTTGTGATCTTGATCTTGTTTTAAGTAATTTATTCCCTGCTCAGAAAACATGTACATATTGCCTGCTGGCTGAGTGTTAATTTACATACGTAAAATAGAAAAAAGCTGAACAGAACAAAATAGAATGGAACAGATTGAACATATCAATGTAATTAATATAGGTTATTCTAACATTTATTACTTTCTAAAGTGCACTTCAGTCATATGCATATTTTACCTTTTCTCTGCAGTCATAATGACTAAAATACTATTTTCTCTTATTTAAAAAAATTCTTGCATATTGGATGAGTCCAAGACAATTGTAAGTAGTGTGAATTCTTGAGCTCTGTCAGAAATTGTGAAAGTTGGCAATGCTGTTTACAGTACCAAAATTTCACTGGTTTTTTGCAAAGGATAAGAAAAAAGACTTCCTCAGTCTTCTTTGTTATTTGGAACAAGAAGGAAAAAAACCCCTAAGATTATATATTTAATGGTTTATACCAAACTTGTCTAAAAATGCAAAGGTGAAAATATTTCTTAGGGAACAGTATTCTTTATTCCCAAATCCTTTGTCTGGACTGCTGAGTGTGGCGGTGCTGGATAACAGAGTTTTTTCAAACGCTGAAGAAATAAGGTTTTGTCCTTTTTTCAAATTGTATCTATAAGCTGGAATCTTTTCTTGGCTGATTTTGTCTGATCAGACTTCATCTGTATGGTCTCCCTTTGCATTCAGCAGAGAGAAATAATCACCTCCAGGCACATCCTATCATGTCAGCTGAAATGTTCTCGCTGGGTGCCTACATGTCTCCATGGAGGGTGGTTTGATGAATACAGTGAATAGATAGGCAGCTTTTACAGAGGAAAAAAAATTAGATGAGAAGGATTCCTCCTAATTGTTCATAAGGGGAAAGAGCCCAGCCCCCATCCTGAGCAGTGAAACCTGCTACAATAACTCATCCAGGCTTTCAACAGTCAAAGTGCTGGCGATCCTGCATTCCTCGGGACATGATGTGGAGAGCTTCAAAGGGAGTTTGTTCTTCACTCAGACTTCAGCAAAAATACCAGGTCAAAGGTTGAGGGTTTGTAAACTAATAATCCCCAGATGACAGGACAGGAACCCTTACTAGTATTCTGTCGCTATTTTTTTTCTTATTTCTTTATTTCAAGGGAACTATGTCAAAAAATGGTCAAACGAAGAGGAAGAGAATTTTTAATGAAAACAACAATGCTGTGAATATCTTGGTTAGGGAGGGAAGAAATACATGCACATTTTCACACATATATTTTAGAAACAGAATATGCATGAACCTACAAGAGGCTTATGGTCCAACTCACTGATATGTATTAGCTTTTGTAATAGTGTTAATTTTTGGAGTTTTCTGTCTATCTTCTTTTAACTGTCTTGGAGCCACCTGAATTGTGGAATAAAAAGAAAAAAAAAACCAACAAAAAACCATAAGGAATTCAGCTGATATCTCCACTTTCTTTTTTTTTTTTTAATGAGCTATTAAAAACTACACAAGACAAAGCAGATCATGGATGAAAATTTCCGTACCCAGTCTATACACAGGTCTGCTTTACTAGCACAAGGCTTAGAAGTTTTGTACGGGAGACTTTGTAGGCAGGAATATAAGGACCTGAGGTGCTGAAATAGTCTTTAGGAGAGCAATTTCCAGCCAGAGGTATCTGCTATCTCTCAACCAGCAATCCCAACCTGTGCAAGATCAGAAGTTTATCTCCATGAAGTTTTATCCAGCTCAAGCTCCCACAGCTCAAGTACCCCCAGCTCTGAAGAAACATGAGATAAAGCAGCTCACTTCTTCACCCCTGGTCCTTCGGTACTTGGTCTGTAAAGGAATTTCTTTAATGAGGTATCTATATATGTGTATAGATAATAAAGACATTTACAACTCCACTAACTGGAAGTAAGCAGCCAGAGAGTGAGCTGTGTGAACAGCAATGCTTTCCCAATGTACTGCCACACTTCTCAGCACATGTAAGGTGCTGCAGAGAAGAGCAGGAGAGGAAGACAGCCACTTCAGCAACTACTGATGTCAGGAAGGCATGAAATTTCTTACCTGTCCATCAATGGGACAGAGGTCAAAGAGGTTGGACTGACTAAGGCCTGACAGCACATATTGAAAAACACTGAATTCTCCCCACAGCTGGTTTTTGACTCCCACCACAGACCAATCAGTGGTGTTCCCCAGGGCTCGGTTCTGTTTAGTATCTTTATCGATGATTTGGATGAGGGGATTGAGGGCACTCTCAGTCAGTTTGCAGATGACACCAGGTTGGGTGGGTGTGTTGATCTGCTGGAGGGTAGGAAGGATCTGCAGAGGGATCTGGACAGGCTGGATCAGTGGGCTGAGGCCAATTGTATGAGGTTCAACAAGGCAAAGTGCAGAGTCCTGCACTTTGGTCAAAACAACCCCATGCAGAGCTACAGGCTGGGGGAAGAGTAGTTGAAAAGTTGCCCAGCAGAAAAGGACCTGAGGGTACTGTTTGACAGCCACTGAACATGACCCAGCAGTGTGCCCAGGCGATCAAGAAGGCCAACGGCATCCTGGTCTGTATTAGAAATAGCAGGACTAAGGAAGTGATTGCCCCCCTGTTCTCAGGTCACACCTCGAATCCTGTGTTCGGTTTTTGGGCCCCTCACTACAGGAAAGACATTGAGGTGCTGAAGCATGTGCAGAGAAGGACAATGGAGCTGGTGAAAGCTCTGGAGAGTAAGTCATGTGAGGAGTGGCTGGAGAGAGGGGTTGTTTAGCCTGGAGAAAAGGAGATTCAGGGAAGATCTTACAGCTCTTTACAGCTGCCTGAAAGGGGGTTGTAGGAGTTGGGGATCAGTCTCATCTCCCAAGTGACAAGTGGCAGGACAAGAAAAAACACCCTCAAGTTGTGCCAGGAGAGATTTAGATTAGATATTAGGAAAAATTTCTTCACTGAAAGGATAATCAGGCATTGGAATAGACTGCCCAGGGAAGTGATGAAGTCATCATCTGTGAAAGTGTTCAAAAGACATGTGGATGTGACACCTGGGGCCATGGATCTAGTAGTAAACATGGAGGAGCTAGGTTAATGGTTGGACTTTATGATCTTAGAGGTCTTTTGCAACCTAAATTATCCCATTATTCTATGATCATGGATTTTGTCTATGAGAGATATACAACTGTCACTCTGCATATGGGATTCACCAAATCAGCTCACAGGCTTTCTTGTAGCTAGACATATGAATGAAAAATGGACATAACTGTATCAGTTTAAAAGTTAGATGCCCAGTCTGAGCTGGTTATCCATGCTTTACTTTAAAAAAAAAAATCTAGAACAAGCAGCAGTCACAAATATTGAGGCCATGTTGCTAAGGTCACAGATGCGTTGGGCAGGACACATCTCAAGAATGAAGGACCACTGCCTCCCTAAGATCCTGCTTTATGGTGAACTTGCCACCGGCTGCCACAAGAGAGGAGCCCCGAAGAAAAGATACAAGGACTCCCTGAAACAACATCTCAGCCTTGGCCATATTGATCAACATAACTGGTCTACTCTGGCCTCAAATCGGGAGGTCTGGAGACACACCATCTATAATGCTGCTGCTTCCTTTGAGAACACACGCAGGATCACTCTCAAGGAGAAAAGACAACACAGAAAGAATTGTGTCTTGCAGAATATACCACCTAAGGAGTCTTTCTGCTGTGCCTTTTGCAATCAGACATGTCTATCTCATATTGGCCTTATCAACCACCAGCGTGCTTGTAACAAATGTGGATAGAGTCTTTCCCAAATCTTCGTTAGCAAAGCCTAGCCATGATAATGACTTAAAAATACAGAGGTGAAGGAAGAAGAGAAAAGAATTTTTTTAGTAGTTCCTCTCATGCCATCTGGGAATTATTAATTTGTAAGCCTTCATACTTTGACTGAACTTGTGCTTAAGTTTAAGTGGGGAATAGCTGCTTTGAAGCTCTTCCTCAACTGCTATGACAACCAGATCTCTGTATCTCAGACTGGCTAAAGCCCAGATGAATTACTGTAGCAGGCTTCATCAGTTTGGGACAGGTTATTTATGCCCATACTGCTTGCTCCAAGTGGGAACGATCCTCATATGCCTAAAAACGGGCTGGCTTAACCTTTCAGTCCCTGCTTAAAAGAATGCCACAAGCCTTTAGAGGGGAATTCAGCCATTTCTCTTGAACACCTGTTTTAGGACCTGCTGAAACTGCCCTCTTGAGTTGCAGCTCTCTGTCCTTCTGTCCCTCTTGCATTGACCACAGGCCAGCTGTGGGACCCAGCTCAGAAGAGCCATCTCCTCTGAGGACTTCAATGAAACACTCAGAGAAAATGTTGAAAAAAGGTGTGGAAGAGGAAGACAAGAGTGGGCATAAAGCTAAAGAGTAAAAGGGTTATGATATGTAGTGTTTCACAAGGGGAAAAAAATAAACTGTTCATCCATTCATTTAATCGTATACAACTGCTCCCTATGCAGTGCTGCTGGTTTTTCTGCTGGAGACTTTTTTCTATTCTCCACCCAAAGAAAAATACATCAGTTTTTCATAGAAATAGCTTTGTCTGCAAAATTTTTGTCTTTGTATGAAATGACCAGAAAAAGTCGAAGGTAAAGCCACAGCATAGTGGCCCCCATCCACATATTCTACCTCCAACATAGCCAGTGTGGTTTTCCTTAAGAATAGCAAATTTGCCATACAGCAAGTACATGACATGCTCCTTATGGCTTATCATAGCCAAAAATACATGACAGTGAAAAGAAAGAAAATGCTTAGTGTTACAAAATTAACAGACCTCATGCTCAGAAAAAATGTAAGCAATTTATTACTAATCTACCTGGTATCACTCTGCATGATTGTAAGAAAGCAGGGAAGTTTAATTGTTGGGAAAAAAACCAATCAATCTTTTACTGGAATTTGAAGGATCAAGGCAAAACATGGCATTGAGCCCAGCTTTAATAAACTCCAATGACATATGAGCCTTAATTTTCTTTAGTAGAAAGGTATTTTTTTTCTTCTAGTACTTTTTTGCTTCTTTTTGACAGATATTTGACTACTGTAGAGCACATAATAAACACAAGCTGCCTTCAATCCATTTATTTTATAAAATATGTGGTGTCCAATTCTGGATTAAGAAGAACATTTTTGGAACAACTGGAAAATTCTAAATGTACCCTTTAACTTCTTTTTTTTTAGAATTTTCTAACCCTTCTCTGAAAAAAATATATGAATTAATTAAAAAGTAATTACATTTATAATTGGCTTCTAAGGAAATAATGAAATTCCCAGCTCTCAAGCTGTAAAACTGCATTGCCCAATATTTGATAGATCTGTGATCTTTAATTATTTTTTCCAGTGTCTCTGTCCCAAATTTCCCCTGTATATTTTTTTTCACTGGCTTATCTCCTAGGAAAATCCCAGCTGTTGTTAAATCCAAGTATAAGCGAAAAAAACAGACCTTTGCATTTTCCCACAGCACTTTGGCTTCTGCATTTCCTAAATGATGGATGAGGATAGGTTTCAATTCAGGAGTTTTCCTGTACACTACGACATGAAAAGGTGGGGGTGAAAAAAGCAGAACTCTCAGCTAGGTTTTGTTGGGTTTGACCCAACAAAATGGAAGGCTCACACATAACAGAGTAATTTTAAACCCCAGGAAAACAAAAGGGAGCACAAAGAAATGGGAAAATGTTTGGCAATCATAGTGTTATATCAATTACTTAAACCAACTGATTTCAGGATGATTGTACCCCCATAAAGTCCAAAGGCATTATCTGATAGTATATTCTATGTGTTCTCTATTCTATTGTAGTAGACAACTGCCAACTCCACATAAATTGACAGCCTCTGTGATGAAATGTTTTGAAACCAAATCTTTGGAAGGTAAGCTTTACCACTGCTCATTACTGCCCTTAAATTCAACTGAAAAAATGACATCATGCTTTCATAGAGGCAATTATCAATGTTTGTTCCAGGGACCTTTGACTTTGAGGAGAACTAATTGATATGGTTGTTTGCATGCATATTATCCTAATATTTGCACAGGCTATATATATATTTGCACAGAACTGTGTTTATACAGTTCCTGTCTGAAGTGGCTAGCTAAAAACAAACTCTCTTCCCAAACCTATACATTCATGTCAGCATGCAAAGATGCCAGGTGTACTTTGTCAGGCAAGGTACTTCATAGGCTTTTTGGATCGAAGCTGGTTTCAGGGGCTTAGCTGCCTCAAAACAGGCTTGGCTGCACTTCTCTCTGCAGACAGGCCCCAGGGCTGCAGGGAGAGCTCTTTGGAAGCACCTCAAAGAAGGGGCACAGGCTGCTGTGTGCTCCTGTACCCCACTTCCAGCTGGACCTGGGGTGCGACCAGTTTAGAGGCAGCCATTACATTTACGCTGGAGGCTGAAATTATCTATAATGGCTTACAGATTTAGCCTGGATTCTGTGAACACTGAAACATTTGGGAACAGTCCATGGTAGTGGTGATGCTGGAGCAGCTCTAGTGCCTGCTGGGGGTGCAGGGCCACTTAGCCCCACATTCCATTCCTCCAGCCCAACAAGTGCTGATCTGGTGCTGAGTGAAGAAATGAGCACAGGAGGTGAGCCCGGGGAGGTGTACTGGGGCAATGTGACAGCTGGCTGTGGTGGGGAGCTCTTCTCCTCTCCCTCCCACTGTGCCCACCAGCTGCCTGGCTGTGCTCCTCAGAGACAGACACCCATCATCTTGAACTTGTTAAAAATGCCTTCATCTTTTTGGCTTTTTTTCCTCTGCGCAAACAAACGGTGTTTACCCTTCCTTCATCTACAAAACAAGGTGATATCTAGAGATCTGGTAACCCTGCAAGATATTTATTTTAATACACTGGCCTTTCACTTCTGAAGCTTAGGGAGTCCTCTAGGGACCAAGAAAATCCTAACAATGAAAATCAAAGGGACGTGGAAATGCTTTGGTTGAGCTGGAGCTGCTGGAGTGGGTCCAGAGAAGGGTCATGAAAGTGATCAGAGAGCTGGAGCACCTATGAGGACAGGTTGACAGAGTTGTAGTTGTTCATCATGAAGAAAAGAAGGCTTCAGGGAGACCTTACAGTAGTACCTTCAGTACCCAAAGGGAGCCTGAAGAGGGACTTTTTACAAGGGCATATAGTGACAAGGTAAGGGGGAATGGCTTTAAACTGAAAGAGGTTTAAGAATATATATTAGGAAGAAATCTTTCACTGTGAGGATGGTGAGGCACTGGAACAGATTGTCCACAGGTGTGATGGATGCCCCATCGCTTGAAGTGTTCAAGGCCAGGTTGGATGGAGCTTTGAACAACCTGGTCTAGTGGGAGGTGTCCCTGTCTATGGCAGGGGGGTTGGAATTAGATGATCTTTAAGGTCCTTTCCAACCCAAACCATTCTTGATTCATTACATATCTTCCATGTGTGAAAGATTTTATTAGTTTTTCCAGTAAGACCAACACGGCACATTGTCTTCTGGATTGGAGGCATTTCTCCTGTTAAAAACATCTGTCTGAATCACAGGAAGATGGATGTTCTCTCCATTCCAAGACCAAATACCCAGTAGGGAGGGCTATGCATTGAGGAAGGCAGGGAAAACTCTAGGGGACAGTATAGATCATCAGGATGTGTCTAACGTGTTCTATGGGCAACTTTGCAAACACGCCCCTCTGGGCTCCTGAAATGCAGGGAGCACCACTGGCTCCAGGACAGCCATGGGCCCTGAGGATGGATTCCTTCCCCAAGCCTCCCCTGCAGCCTGGAGGCAAGTGTGCAGGCTCTGGTGGTGATGCAGGAGGGACTCTTCAGAAACGCTGGAACTGTTTTAGTGTTAGCAATTGCAGCCTTTGGAAATTAAAGCTGTCACTGTTCCTTCTCAACTACAAACATTTCAGGTAATGGGTTTGGCAGGAGCAGGTACCCAGTTAGTCAAATAAAAGAGAGGTTGAGGGCCCCTGCATTCAGCAGAGATACTCAGGTCAGGGATGAAGAAATCCAACACAGTTCAAAAAGTAGTTTTGGAGAACTGTAAATACATCCACAAAATCCCTGGCAGATTCTCTGGTGAAGAAATTAAGATGCCTCTTTGTCCCCTGTAAAAGCTTTATATTGTTTCTGCCACTCAGAAGAGCTGCAGAGATATTTCTTTTTTAAATGTGATATTAATAAAACAGAGTCAAAGGCACATTGGTGGCTTTTCTGTCTGCCTGCTAAGTGTCTTATAAAGTATGCAGCTCTATTTTTAGGGAGGAGATGCTTTTAGGGATTAAAATTCAAAGGATAAGGTAAACAATTGCACATAACTTTTTAACACGAAAGTTGATTTTTCCCTTCAGTGCAGGTTAGTGCTTTCACAACAGGCTGATGAAAGAGGCCCTTGCTGATTTTTTTTCCCTGTATAGGCTACAGGGGACCTCAGATGAAGCAATGAAATACGGAAGAGCAGTACAAGTGCGTATGGAGGAGCAGGGACAGGGGGGAGGTAAATCCAGCAAAATTAGCCTCTGATAGTTGACTGTCCCAGCTGGAATTAGATTCTGTCATTTGTGAATATTTCATAGTTACCAGCTGAAAGACATCGAGTGAAGCAAGTAAAGCCAATCAGTGGAAGATCTGAAAGTTTTGCTTCTCAGCCAACTAAAATAAGCCACAAGTTTTATTAACATTTCAAGGAGGGAAAAAAATGAAAACCAATATCCTCTTTCTCACTGGTAACCTGAAGGAAATGCAGGTATAATTTTGTTAGTGAGTGTGTGTTGCTGATTGGCAACATTCTCCCCTAGCTGACGGAACAGCTCAGGGACTCCTGTGGGAGGCAATATGCCAAGGGAGTGTGGGTGTGGGTTTATGGTGCCTTGGTCCATGCAGGGGGACATCAGGGAAAACTCCCTCTTCCTACCTGGCTAAAGCATATTAGGTTGTGTTTGACTAGCTTAAAAGGTCTTCCCCTAAATCACGTCTCTATGTTAAGATCCCATTTATGTTAAATATAATAGTTTGAAGGAAGCAGCAGAGACAGAGCTTCATGTTGTAACCCAGTCCTACTTTTTTCCCCCTTTTATTCTGATGTGATGCTAGGGCTATGGAGCAGATTGTTTCTGCTCTCTACTGCAAGCAAAGTTCTTGTTTCCTGAGCACCAGGGCATCAGAAGAAATTAAACCTAAAGCTCATTTTCTAGAACAGCATTAACTTCTATGAAGAAATGAATTGTTCAGCTGGCCTCTTAATCTAGATGACAGTTTTATTACAATTAAAATATCACCTCTAGGAAGCCCTTTGTTTGCATTTGACGGATTTTATTGTGTTTATATAGGCTAATGAAGCAGAATTAAATTACGTAGCTTATATTAAATTTAAATGACTGATTTATTGTATTTAAAATCCAAAATTTATCATGCATGTTCTTTAATGCCACACAAACTACATTAGTTCATGCTGGTTTATATTCTACTTTGGTGATTTGCCCAATTGAATAAGGCTTTGTAAGCACACTAAAACATGGTGAATTAATATCCAAATAGCTAAAACAGGAAAGACTGTCTTTAAGCATTTTAGAAGAGTAAAGACATTGTGATGCTAGATCTAGCCTGTGCTTCAGGTCAGTGGTTCTGATTTCATGGGTTACTATCGGTGATTTCACTGAAGTGCTTTAATTTGAGCCTTTGCCAACGGAGATCAACTGTCCGCATGCTCATTTCTGTTGTTGAGATTTCTTGTTACTTATTTTTATTGATCTAACAAACTTTGTTATTCCCTGTTGAGTATGCTGCTCAAATAATCCCTACTGCATACAGTATTCAATAGAAAGGAGCACTGAGTCCTCAGATTTCCATGTAAGTACAGAGCTGGTCACCTATAAATCTGTGTAACCTGATTCACGTTAGTCTTTATATTTTCTGATCACAGAATTCCTCTCACTTCACTTTAGATTTCTGTCCCATAGATGCTTACAGCTCATCTCATTACTCCATGTTTCTTCCTTCACTAACAGAAAGAATTAGATATGTGGTGAGATTCACTGGATATGTATTTTAGATGCTGACTTTAGGATGTGTTGTGCTGTAATGCCTCTATTCCTTTCCATATAAAGGAAGCCAAAGGCAATTAGTTCAGATATAGCAGACATCTACAGTGCAGATATCTGTTTAGTCAGATTAATCCCATGGCTAATATCTGAAATATTGCTAAGATAGATTCTAATTACTGTCAATATTGGTGCTTTTTTTTCTTTTCTTTTTTCTTCTCTTGTCAACATAAGCACAAATGAAGGGCTTGGGATAAATTTTTTTGTAAATCAGTGTGAACAAAATGAACAACTGGAATCACTGCTCTTAGGGTATATCGGACAATTCTAGGAAGCTTTAAGTAGTCCAAGAAGTACTATTTAAGAATAGCAATTTTGCTGAAAATTTGACTTTCAGGATAGAAAGTAATTTCATATATCCAGTTGGAATCTGGTAACCCGTTTTGGCCAGGGAAGCGACAGAAGTAGAATTTCAGAAAATCATTTTTCTTTTTTAACAATGCTTGGTGAACTCATGACATAATGATTTATTTTCCTTTGTAGTATTGCTCATCTTCAATTTGTCTTTCTACTTTGGCTGTAAGCTCACAGACATATATTGTTTCATATGTAATACTATGGGGAAAGATATTGGGGCTGTTTTTCTGCTCAATTATTAAGATGGTATCACCAAGGGAACAACTTAAATGATTTCTGGGATTAAATATATTGTGTAATGACACAGATGTTTGTGGATATGATTAAATTGGAACTAGGAACCAGTTTAAGTTTCTAGGGCTTCATGCACTGCTTCATCTTTCAGCTCTCGGCTGTCTGTAGGGTCTCTATCTATGAATTTCTCTTGCCTGTGGGTGTCATCCACCAGATTCATCAGCAGAAATCTTCATGACTCAGCTGCGCCTATATCAGTTTCCATTCAGTGTAAGGAAAGATTCATTAACTTGCATCCTTTTGTGATGTGTATTTGAACTGTAGAAAAGAATGTCTAGGCAAGAAGCAAGGTGGGAATAGGCTTCTGTTAGATCAGTCCTACATCTTGCTAACTCATTGTTTCAACCACAGAATCATAGAATGGTTAGTTCCAACCCCCCTGACACAGCCAGGGACACCTTTTACTAGACCAGGTTGCTCAGAGCTCCATCAAACCCGGCCTTGAACACTTCCAGCCATGGAAAACATGTAGGCTCACAAACTTGTTAAGTACCTATAGTGTACTGGGATTTGGCAACTGCCATGCATCAGAGGTAGGGAATCCCAGCAAACAGTATCTTCTTTAAAATACAGAACCTCTGATTCTGAAATACCTATTTTGTTTATTTTACAGGGGGAGCAGCTATAAGTTCAACAGGAATTTTCCACTGCATGACTCACTTGAGGAAAGAACACTTCTCCCTTCACAGATTTTCCATTGAGAAAAGTTAACATATCATGTTAGAATACACAGAATCCAGTACTAAAAAATACAGTTGCCACAGTCATCCTCCCCAAAATCAAGGCGACAGGCTATGGTCCATCCTGCAGCAAAGGGCCTAGACCAAAGTCCCATATGTTTCCCATTTCAAAGTTTCTAGCCTGAGGATATATTCTTGTCTCTAAGACAGGTCCAGGGTCCTGCTATGGATTGCATGAAGAGCCCAAAAGCCCTGGTAATCCTGGAAAGCTCGCTAGTGAAGAATATGAGTTGCCATGGGAGCTTTTCTTATATTAAAAAAAAAAAACCAACCAAAACTAATATGCCTTTGAGTATGACAAAAATATACTTCCTCCCTGGAGCAGCATCACCTATTCCTTGCTCTCTGGCTCATCTGGCTTTTGTTCTTTTTGCTTTACTTAAATCACAGTGATGCAATGATCCTTAAAAGCAAAGTCGTTCCTGTGTCCTAATGACACACTTGTCTACTTGGTGTTATTAAATGATGCCTAGGTAAGCTGTTGTTTGTTGCAGCAGATAAGTGGTTATAAAATATGCAGAATTTGTGACAAAAGAAGGAAAGCTTGTGTAAAGAATATCTACCAAGGAAGGGTCTTGTCTCTGTGTATGAATCAGCTATAAGTTGGATACTCCAACTAAACTACAGGAGCAGAGGGCCACAAAGATGATTAGGGGCCTGGAGCATCTCTCTTATGAGGAGATACTGAGAGAGCTGGGCCTGCTTAGTCTTCAGAAGACTGAGAGGGGATCTCATCAACACATGCAAATATCTCCAAGGTGGGTGTGAGGATGGTGCCAGACTCTTTTAACTGGTGCTCAGTGATAGGACAAGGAGTAATGGCCATAAAACAAGCTACAAAAAGTTTCACCTCAGCATAAGGAAAAACTTCTTTCCATGGAGTATGGGAGAGCAGTGGAACAAGCTGCCTAGGGAGGTCGTGGAGTCTCTCTGGAGACATTCAAAACCTACCTGGACGTGTTCCTGTGTAACCTGCTCTAGGTGACCCTGCGTGGCAGGGGGGTTGGACTAGATGATCTCCAGAAATTGCTTCCAACCTTAACTACTCTGTGATTCTCTGTGATTCTCTATGATTCTCTATGATTTAATGCTGTAATTTTCATTTTTCATTAAGTCATTTGAATTAGGAAAGAAAAATATTCCATTCAAGCAGAAATCTGTATGTTAGTGCACTTAATAGGCCTGTTACAACCCTTGAGACAATGCAGCCTAGGCTGTATATGGTGAGACTATATAGAGCAGAAGTGAATATGCCAAAAAAGCAGTCAGCCCCTACAGTTGCCAGAAAAGGTGTTAATATTTTTCTCCATTCTAGTAGAAGCTCATTGGGATATGCTAAACTCATTCGTTAAGTAACGCTGCAGAGTGACAGATGCTGACATATATAATTTGACAGCTGCAAATACCAGGTACTAGAAAGTGTCATTTCCCATAAGTATAAAATAATGGGTCATTATTCCCTGACAGATTAAAAACCAAGTACTATGAATAAATGAATTGGTAATCCTGCATACTTTAAAAGAAAAATAGAGCATTATTTTTCTTCTTCCAGAAATAAAGGAGATTTCCTTTGTTCTCCTCTCACCTGTGTGTGTTGCCTCCAATTGCCAACTCACTGATGAGGTGGAGCAGAGGAGGGAGTCTCCCACACGATCTACTTAAAGCATTTAAGACCTTTATGTTTCCAGACGGGGGATGCTGCCTCCCTAGGAAGCCAGTGCAGAAACAGTACGTGCATCCAGCAGACAGCTTAGAGGAGAGGCTTACTGTCTCCTTGATTGCCAAAGGATCCCAGGAGCGCAGGCACGCAGGTCAGGTGCCTGATATGAAGGGTGCAAATACTTGCCTCTCAAGGGTTATCTGTCTTGCCTTGCACTGATCGATAGGATGGACGCATGTTGTTATGTGGCCCCACAGGAGGGCCTCAGCTGTGACTGCTTCTTGCCTTTAATTCTGAGCCCATTTTCCTACTGCTGGGGCCACAGTGACCTTCCTCAGGCAGACAGCTAACAGCAGGAGGCCCCTGAGATTTCAAGAGCAGCACCACTAGAGATGTTTGTCTTCCTCAGGGCAGGAGGAAATCTGCGCACTGGCTGAAAGTGAAGTGCAGGAGTGGAGCACAGACAGTTCATTCAGCAGAGCTCTGCTGAGCCTGCACTTGCTGGGCTTGTTGGAGGCAATACATCTCCCTGGGGTCTAGAGTGATGTGGCCTGAATCCTAAAACAATTGGCACCATTCCCAATATGAATACACTTAACACATTTAACAGGAATCTAGTTGATGTCAAGTTGATTTCCAGTGCCTGCTGTATTTAGCCAGCCTTACACCTACAAGTATGGTTATAATGTGCCCTGTGGCTAGCAGTTAAAACATTGTTATGATATATCTTCTCTCCTCTCTCCTATCTGATTATCAAACCCATCATCACCATAACATTACATTGCACTAGATGTTGCTGGGACCAAAGGCTGTTCTCCAGTTGAGGCAGTGGATATTGTCCAACTGCAGTAACTTGAATGTTGTTATAGAAAGGAGCATAGCAGAAGCTATACCAGTGCCTTTGAGTCATTGGAGACACCACTTGAAGGATCACAGAATTGTTTAGGTTGAAAAAGATACCTAAGATCATAGAGTCCAACTGTTAACCCAGCACCACTATGTTCACCACTAAACCATGTCCCCAAGCACCACATCCACATGCCTTTTGGATACTTCCAGGGACGCTGATTCCATCACTTCCCTGGGCAGCCTCTTCCAATGCCTGTTCTGAAGAATTTTTTCCAAATATCCAATCTAAATTTCCCCCAGAAGGAGGACATCTCTCGACATCTAGCCAGGCAGGCTCTGATAATCCTTCCTAGCAGCTCTGCAAAAGCCAAGTAGCTGTTTTCCACTCAAGAAAAGTGCTTTTTGATGTCTTTTGGGGCAATATTTTCTTTTGTGTATTAGGTACTTTCCAAAAGAATCAGTATTTATTCTTTATTTCAGTTTCTTTAAATCTACGTGCCTCAGATGTAACACAAGGCCATTATAACTGACAAGTTTGCGCTCTTGTATAATGGAGGACCAACAGAAGTTCACCCAAATTTCTGCATTAGGGACTTGTTCTTTTTTTCATATAAGCACAATTGCTCACATTAAAGACAAAATAATGCCTTCGCCCCTTACTTATTGAACCTGTGGTTGTAAGATTTTTAACAAAATACTTTTCAAGTATTTTATTCAAGCTTTTCGATGAATTTTAAAATGTAACTTCTATTTTGATGCTCTGGCAAATCATGCATTGTTTAAGATCTGGTTTTTGTTGATTTTTAGTAAACTATGTTTGCTACTGTCTTTTTTTGTAGCAGATTAATTAGAAGCATGATGAACCCAACTGGAAAAACAACACGAATTTCTTGAGTGGATTTCCCAGCATCTTTGTGGTTCAGTATGTTTTTTTGCAAGTCTTCTATACACAGTAGCCTTCTGGTCTGTGACTGGGCTCCTAGAAACTATTATCATATAAATAATAATTAGATGTAAGTTAAAAACAGCATGACTGTACTGAACAAATACACATGATTAAAAATGTGTTTGTATCAGTGGGAGAGAAAGAAAGTGAATCTACTTTGAATGTTCAGGTTTTTATACCTCATTACTAGGAGACAATAAGTTATTGTTTAATGGATTGATTAAATGGGATTTTTCCCCTTCCTCAATCCACTTATTTCTTCTCCTGTATTTAACAATTGACTACAGTTCAGAGACCTGCTGAATTTGTTAAGGTTTTCACATATTTCACTCCTAGGGGGTTTTATCCTCAAACTGCCAATCACCAGGTTGAACTCATTAAAGGGAACATTTCTGGGTGCCTCACACCAGTATTTGCAAGCTCAACCT
The DNA here is from genome assembly GCF_003984885.1 of Neopelma chrysocephalum. Lineage (NCBI taxonomy): Eukaryota > Metazoa > Chordata > Aves > Passeriformes > Pipridae > Neopelma > Neopelma chrysocephalum. The sequence goes on along the minus strand of NW_020897694.1, from coordinate 46,669,588 downwards.
GATGCTATCCATAGCATAAGACGCAAGTCTTCCAACACTAGCTCTGTTTAAAGACAGGCACTTGGGCTGTCAGCAGTAGGGTATATTCTTGGCTTCAAGAACATACTTTTGAGGTCTTTGAAGACAGGAAGCATCAGAACAACTTTGCAGATAGGAGATCATGGGCAAAACTGTGTAGCCAGCATTGCAGAGATGAAATGAATGCTTTCCTCAGCCTCTTAAGCTACACATTAATCAAGTCAAATATTAAAGAGTTGTTAAATATTGTTATCAACAATCACTTAGGCAACACCAAACTTCTATACATTTATAGCATATGTGGAGTTCATGCATTTACAGTAACAGTGGTTAACTTTCAGGGAATAGAGGTAACTTTTTCTTAATTCCTATATGGTAAACAATTGATTTAGGGCCTTTTTATCCCTTCAAGAGCCAAGATTTAAAAGGGGAAAAAATCAAAACAAAATGTAAGGTTAAAAGTTTTTATTGAGGGGTCTGGGATGCATGCCTACATACTATAATTTTCTTCTTTTAGTTCTAGGTGTTGGTAACTGAAATTTCCCTTTGGTGCAGCATATGGCTATAGTAACAATATGTCTGTTTCCTTAGTATTTGCTGGCAGTCTAGTTTTCTTTTGTTTGTATAAAGTAGAATGGAGCTTTAAAGGCAGTAGCTCAGGATGTGCGGTGCTTGGAGCACTAGTAAAGTGGTTGAGACACTGCTGGCAGCAGGAGTCTGCAAAGAAACCATCAGATTGGAACAAAAACAGCTGTCTGCCAGCACCATAAACTTTAGGAAATGTTGTGGGTGATTAGTTGCTGCTCCTAATGTGTGAAAGTTGGCCTGTCTGCATACAGGCAAAATAAACTCTCTTTTACTTCTTGCCACTCATACATAGAAATCACAGGACATTATGGGATTGATTATAAGCCATAAAAGCCAGGAAGTTCAGTCTTAGAGTGAAAACCATGGCAATGACTGTCTCTTTCTATTTGGATGTCATTGCGTGAAAAGCTAAGGTGAAATGAAAAGGAACAGGAAACAAACCTCAGATGGGAATGGGACAAAAAACTCTAATGGGAAAAGCAACTCGGTCAGGAAGGAACACTCAAGCATATAATATAAGGCACCTGGCCTCTCTGAAACTTTGGGTTTTTTAAGTAAACTTTAGTGGTTCTGGAACAATAGCACAAGAACAGTCCAGCAAACACACATTCTGCTGAGTGCCACAAAGACTTTTTCCCCAAAGAAAGACATCCTTCCCATTTCCACCATCCCACTAGCTGGAATATTCTAAATAAACACCATTTCAACAAAAGCAAAAAAGAATATGGATTTGTTGCAAATAAGAGATTATAAAAGGGTACTTTTTTATGAAACCCTTCAGTTACATTTGTTTGGAATAAACTGTTTCAAAGGTCATTTCAAAATTGAATTAACCGTGAGTGCAAATCTGAGAATTTAACATGAATTAAAATTAGCCTTGTTTTGTGCTACAAGGCAGTTTGAATATTTTCTTTCTGTGAGGGATTTCTCTTGCTGAATTGATTATGAAATAGATGTGAAAACTAAGGGCAGAAGTTGGGGCTATTTTATATTTTTCTTTTATATACTTCTGAGTCTTCTGCTTTATGCAATCATAACAAAGATAAATATTTATATAGCACCTGTCAGTCTATGGCTTAAAAGCACTTAACACACTTTAATATATACTATTGCTCAGAAATAGAAAAAATACGGTTCTAGGGCTAAAGGTAATTTCTAGCTGATAGCAATGCTGGAAAACAGAAAGTAAATAAGATTTAGAGCAAAGTAAACCAGAATTAATTCCTAGTATGAATAAGTAGAAGACCAGAGCTAATACTTCCACTCCTGCAAAATTTGTCAGTGGGAATTTCAAAGGCTGATTTTTCTTATCTTTCATAAACAGGCTGTAAATCTTAGGCCCCACAAAGTAAATGGATGGTTTAGTACTTACTCTAACAGAGGACAAGACTTTATTCCCACAATTTAGTAAGATACAGCCTTGGTAGAAATAGGAAGATCTGAGTCTAAGTGCCTATAAGGGGTTAAGAGGAGCTGTAGAAATGATTTGTGCTTTTGCCTAAGCAATAAAACCACATTCTTGGGTGGGGGGAGACTGCAATATTTTGGAGTGCTTTTTCCCCACAAAAATGTCACAAAAATTTTTTTCTTTCAGAATGATCCACTTAATTGTATTTGCAAGGAAAGTAAAGGAAATGAAGGCTTTTGCTCTCAGAAATGCCATTTTTGCTTTTTAATCCTAGTCAGCAGGCAAGTGATTTAGGAGTCATTCTCAGGAGAATACCAGGATTAGCAGACGGTATCAGAGAAAACTTTGGTTTTGTTTTTTTTTTTTATTCTTACTGGTCAGCATTGACTAAATAATTAACAATTTACCAAAGAAATCTAGGAAGCAGAAGAACCAGAGGCTTCAGGGTAAAGTCCTAGAGGTTTCCCCAGAATCATAGAATCATCAAAGTTGGAAAAGACCTCCAAGATCATGGAGTCCAATGTTTGACTGAACACCAACATGTCAACTAAACCACAGCACTAAGTGCCACATCCAGTAATTTCCTGAACACTTCCAGAGATGGTGTCTCCACCACTTCCCTCAGCAGCCTGTTCCAATGCTAAAGTCATTCACATACTGTGAAATGCATATTAAGCATCTGTGGAAAGTAGGACACCTCCAAGAGGAAGGCATGAAAGAGCCCTGCCTCCAAGTGCCCTGTCTCATAGGACAGATTTATTTCATAAACATAAGCAAACTTCTTACTTTTGCATGTGTAACCTTAATTTTTGCAGAATTTAACTTTTTTTTTCTTTTAAACCAGTTAGGAGATTTTCTTCTTGCCTGAGAGACTATTTTGAGAATCAATTTAAATATCTTCAATGGTTATGCACATATAGTACAAATATGCTAAATTTAAACTTTGAAGTAGTACTTAGCTCTTTCACTGCTCTTTCACTTCCAAAATGAAAACAAATTAATAAATATTGCTCTGGATTAAAGAGGCATACTCTGTGTTTCATTCTTAGCAGAGAAATACCTCAGCCCAATTTGTAATTTTGTAATAAACAGCTTTGGTCCATGACAACTTCAAATGAGGTTTCACAAATTCTTCATCATCTCTCTCAAATCCCTCAGTCAGTAGAAATGTATTTACTCATTGGCAGATACATTGTTCCAAACAAGCTGGTACAGGGCAATACGTACTAGGTTAAGACACTAACCCTGGTCCTGGGGTATTCTAGTTCTATAGGCACAACACTTGCCCTCTGCTGATCTTATCTTCATACTTTCTAGGAGGGAGGGTTGTTGCTAGTCCAAGTTGCCTCCTGTTATGTAGCCACATATTTCAGAGCCAGCTATAGATCTCTAAACAAGTGTGATGTGCTTTGCCACAACTCCCTAAGCTTATGGAGTCAGCACGTGGGAGAGCTTGGTCTGCCTTAGCCAAGCCAGCCTTCTGTCACCCACCTCATGCCTTTTGGCCTCTCCCCAGCCTGAGCTGGTGCTCTGGCACTGCTGGATGTCCCAACCTACTTACTTTCAGGTAAGTGATCCAAGGAAGAAGTGATGCACTGGAGAAGCATCACCTGGTTGTAAGATCCTCCTCATCATGGAGGTCTCAGCAGCCACAGCTTTGTCTCTCAAGGGACTAGCCCAACCTTCAGGCCAGGAACAGAGAGAAAAGCGGTCTTTGCCCATCCTGCTGAAGATGGGCGACAGGAATGCATGATGCTGGGCCTCAGTATGCAAAGGGAAAATCTCCAGCCAACTGCTTCAGAAGTGGGAAACTTCCATTTTGTCTCTGTTCCCAAGCCTGGTAATATAGTGTACATTTAAGAAGAGTAAGTAAAATACATAAGCAGAGTTGGAAGAAAGGGTGGGAATGCAGAGCTTCCTTCTCCTACTAACTGCAGTAATCTCTCTCTTCTCCCTCCTGCCTTTCCCATGTTAATTTTGCCAGGGTTTGAAGGATAGTGTCAGCCTCCTTAACAATGTAGTGGTGGAAAGACCTGACCCCTTAATTTCTGCTTCCCTGCTCAACTTTCTAAGCACCACAGCATCAGAAGCATTTCCACAAGTTCTCAGACATTTTTCACAAGAAAAAGAGCAAGTGCTCTGAGACTCCTGTGATCATCAGCATAGGGAAGAAGTAAGATTTTAAGGTCTTCTCTGGCATTTTTCAGTAGCTAACATCAGCTGTTGCCTGTTCTTTGCAGTGGCTATAGTAGAATCTGTTCCTTAGCACTTAATTCTCATTATACTTTTAAAAGGATATTTAAGCACCTTACTTGGGGTTGTAAATTGCACAGAAGCCCAGAGGTTACATATGGGAATGCTGTCCACAAAGGAGCCTATGCTTTTTTCCACATCTGACCAAATGTTTTACAGGGAAGGCCTTTTTCTCAATTCTTTAATGCTGTTTACATATACTTTAGAATTGTCATTGCAAAATAAGACCTTTCAATGTTCTAAGGGCCCCTGTGCATTCCCTACACAGATTTTGCTATGCCAGGGGAAATGCTTATGCAAATAGGAATGATGGTAAAGAAAGTGGAAAGAAAAATATCAGGTCAGGAGAACAAAACTACATTTCTTCTAGCTCCGTCAGCTTGGCCATATTTTCTTCCTGACAGCAACTTTGAAAAGGCAAAGGAATTCCTTCAACCAACTCTTCCTGTGACCTAAATGCATAATTGATGAAAATGTATTGGTTACATGAAAGCCTCACAGAAACCACCAGGAAAGCATTGCAGATTATTTTTTCCTCCTTTTGCCACTATGTTTTTACAGATGTGATATGTGGTTTAAAGAGCCAAAGCAGACAGTCATGCTTTAGCCCTGCCAAATAGTCCAAACAAAGAAAAAGGTTTCTGTCTTTCCTCTCCCTTTCCTTTTCCCACCAGAATATATCAAGCTAAAAAAAAATATATTTTAATTGGCATATCTCAAAATTCATGAGAAAAATTACACGTTTAGAGCAAATAATTATACAGCTTTGCTTCCTGCAAGAATCAGAAGTCAGTGGACAGCAAGGACACCCTGGTGGCCTCTGTCAACCTGAGCAAGCTGGTGGCACTGTTGCTGCCTCCTGGCCATGCCGAGGACTGGAATGCCACCTAGTGGGCCCCCGCGGCCCGAACCCATCGGAGCTACTAAATCCCTGCTCATTTTTATCCTGACGCTGATTAACAAATATTGCAGCTGAATTTAGACCCTGGTGCAGTGGATCACTAAATACCTCGAGCAATCGGCGAAGCACGGAATGGAATCACAGAACCACAGAATGGTTTGGGTTGGAGGGGACCTTAAAGATCATCTAGTTCCAACTCCCTCTGAGACAGCCGGGACCAGACCGCCTTCTACTAGACCAGACTACTCAAAGTCCATTCATCCAAGCCTTGAACACTTCCAGGGATGGGATATCCACAGCTTCTCTGGGCAACCTCGGTGCCTCACCATCCTCACAGTAAAGAATTTCTTCCTAATATCTGGCCTAAACCTGCTGTCTTTCAGTTTAAAGCCTTTACTCCTTGGGGAGTGTTTGCCCCAACATGTTGCAGGGGTACCTGCAATGTTGTCTGCTGGTTCAGAGGCAGCACAGACCACCCGTGTGCCACTGCTAGCTCTCCTTATGCACATGAGGACTTTGGCCTCTCCCAAGTGTCCTCTGGTACTTGAATACCTTATAACTGATAATATCTTCTCTTTGAAGCTCACAGAAAATCTAAATGTAAAGACAACCATGAGGCCCTTTGGGCACTGCAGGAAAGATATGAGGATAGACTATGGCTGGCTGCTGTGATAAAATGCCAGCCTATTGTACTCAGTGCAGATGGAGCTGTGGTAGACACAACAATGGATCTGGTTTTCTGAGAAAGGCAGACTGTGCATCTGTAAAAAAATAAGCTAACTGCAGTTCCTGGTGTAGCTGTTACATGCAATGCACTCACTCACTGAATACTCCTCCCCTGACAAACTGTGAGCTTAGCAGGAGGGAGCAGTGGGAAGGAAACGGCCAGACGGACTTTCTGAGGACCAGCTTAAAAGTCAGTCCCAACAGGGTGGATCCTCGGCTGAGTATCACAGTTCTCCACCTTTTTCCTCTGTACATTCCTGTTCCCAGAGCCCCACAGTGCCAGGACAATATAGATGGGAGGAGGTAGTGGTGGTAGTGGTCTCCAGCTCTGCTGGGGAGGAGGTGTCTGCACTGCTGCTCTAACTGCTGTTTGTACGTCACTGTAGAGCACCTGGTATTTCTTGACGTGCCAGTGGTTTGAGGAAAAGGAGTGGTGTAGGCTGGGCTTTTCTCAAGGGTCTTTGTGCCAAGAAACACACGAATGAATACATAAATGTATTGCTGAAGGAGCAGACAGGATGAAGGCACTAATCTGATAGGGACAGGAGTGGAAAGGGTCAACCGCTTGTTTCTTGTCCCTTAACTTGTATCAATACTGAGTCGCAATTCTCTATTTAAAAAGAGTAAACTTCTGTAAGGGAATGAGAAGAGAGGGCTCACCCTTTTGTGGAATCACATTATGTGATCCACAGAAGAGCTGATCCTGTATTTGTCTGTGAGCAGTTGGCCACCAGGCAGCCACACGTGCTCCACGCTGGAGCCCCTTTGCCGTAGGAAAACATTTTAGTCTTGCCCTTCACTCCTTCTCTATCAGTCAATCACAGCTACTGCAGTTTTTTACACTAGAGAGGATAGTCAGTGTCAAGATGCAGATGTGAAGACCTCACACATCCTATATGATGTCTGGTGTAACTCTGGACACCTAAAATAGGAACTGCAGGATCTGGTCATCTTGGTGGAGTGCTGCCTGTTAGAAACATGGAGAATTAATGTGTATTCTACCTTTCCTCTCCACAGGTTATCCTGGGCTGAATGTCCATCTGCATCTCACAATGCCCGAGTTAGGCACTTACACCAGCCACTTCTCACAGTTCCCTCGTTTCCCTGCACATACAGACTTACTTCCCTTAATATAGAGTCTCCATGATTTCAGCAGGAAGGCAGATGGCAGGCAGGAGCCTTGGGTTCAGTTCTCGCCTCTCCATCCAGTGAGCAAATGCAACCGCTGCTAAGAAGGCTGTTTTCATCCCTGGCCTAATGTATATGTTCACAAAGAATGAAACAGCTTAAGTAAGAGAGGCAAAAAAACTTCATAGTCTCATGAATGGGGCATTCTCCTGAGAAAAAAAGGGATCTTGGCAAAGGAAGCCAAGATTGTTGAAGCTTGAACACCAAGAAGGCAGAATTCTAACACAGAGCCAGAAGAAGAGCAAATAAGACAGTATATGTTACTGTGGTTTGTATGTACCAGACCATCAGATGAACAAGATGACCTCTGGTCCTGGTCCCTCAACAGCATGTCTTTTACAATTCACCAGCACTGAATGTTTATACAGTGGAAACAATGCTGGGAACTAGACTGTAGCTTAGCTAATGACTTTGTTCCTGAAAAATTTGCATTCTGTGCAGAAGTTCCACATGAACAGAGAGAGCAGATATGTGGATTTGTTTGTGGGGTTTTGGGTTATTACAGAAAAGCTGTAGGAAAGAGGCAGAATGGGTTGGGGCTAGAGGTGGAACAAGGAGAAAAACAGGGAAGTGAGAAAAGGAGGATAGGATGAAGATGTTGGTTACCTGCCTACCTGGTTATCCTTAGGGAGGGAAACCGGGTACTCTTTCAACGATGCCTGTTTATCTGGAAAGAGACAGTGTGGCATGGAGAGATTTACTCAACAGGAGTTGCTGTAGCCATCAAATGTGCAGGGATTTCTGTTACCTAAACCTGGCTTTAAAGAGAGAAAGGTAATGGTTTCATGTGTGTTCCCACAGGCTTGGAAAGAAGAGGTGCAGAGGAGATTATGATTTATTCCTTGTGTTCCTGTGACTAATGCTTTCTAGTACTGTTCCTTAAAAGTTGAAAAGGGGCCAAAATATAATTCAGCGTCAATATTAATTATCTGTGATGTGGAAAAATGTCATTCAGACCATTTATACTTTTGTTCTACCTGTAATTATAGTAGCACTTAAATTAGTAAATTGGGAAATAAATAAATAAAATTATTAAACAAATGCTTAAATGTAGGAAAGAGATTAAAAATCATGAATTAACAAAGTAATCTAAATGATGATTGATCTCAAGCAGTGACTGAATAGAAGATGGTTAAATATTCTGGTCAATGACAAATAGATGTTAGGTTTTAACTTCACTTACATGAAGCTAAGTACTGCGTTCAGGCTACAGTGAGGCCTAAAAATGTGATGAACCCCCCAGTATGCTAATTACAAGACTATAAGCAGAAGCTAAAGTTCCCTATGACAATTAAGATACAGAATCTGCATCTCAACCTGACTCAGAATGGCTAACTGAGTTATCTTTAAGTAGAAGTCTACAAATGCTTGTAGGACAATGCTCCTTCTGGCTTGCCAGAAAGACAACTAGAGCAGCAGTTAGCAAAGAAGGAGCTGTACCATAGTAACTAATTGAGCTGCACAAGACCTGTATTGTGTGACTTAGAACATTCATCTAACATTATAACTGGATTCCAGCCCTACCAGATCCAGAGCCTCTAACCATGAGGCTACTGTAAAAAAGGAAAGGACTGGTGATGGTACCTCCTGTGCTTTGGATTTTTTTCTGGAGCTCACTATTACCTAGAATTTATCTTCTGACAGAGATTTAGGGGATGTTTCATCCAATTAAATGGGCATGATTGAACCTGTCACTTTAAGTCTTTGATCTTAGCTCTGAATTAAAGTGCAACTGAAAAATATATCCAAAAGTGAAACCATAGGGACTTTGCAACATCTAGTTTTAAAGAAGTTTCATGATTATTGTAAACAGAACAACCTAGTAAGATAACTCTTTTTTCTTCTCTTTTTAGATATCTAAGGAATTTATGATGCTGAAGTAAAAAACATTTTTTTCTGAAAATAAAAGAGCCAGCTGTCAAGGATGATTCTTTGAAGTCCACTGCACGAACTTTACTAACTCTTTACTTAATGTTACCTAACCCATAATTGAATTGGATATCCTAAATCATTCATCAGGCTTGAGTTATCCCTATAGGTGGAAAAGGAAACATCAAAATCATACAGAAACACTAAGTGAAATACTTCTCTAATTAATAAGATGACCAAGAAATGTTTCCAGCACTGTAAGTCAGTTTTATTTAAAAAATAGAGTCCAAACATCATTTTTATAAGGTGCAACATATACACTGTTTTCTACAATTTAAAAAAACAAAACAAAAAAAACCAACCAACAAACAAACAAAAAACCCAACAAATAAAACCAAAGCAAAACTGTAGTCATAATTATAGTGTCATTTCAACACGGAATCCATGAATTTCCGGTACGTCTTAAATATTCTTTTTCCGCTTCATCAAAGCATAAGAATTAATAATTAGTATCACTGTGACAGTCAAAGTGTCTGTCTAATGTCTTTCATGTTCTGTACTTTATTATTAAACTTTCTGGTACAGATTGCTTCAAGTACACATCAGAAGCTGAATGCAAGTGAACACTTCATGCAAAACAAAGGTACAATACTGAACTTGCATCATTTAAAGGTTTTTATTCTCTTGTTTAGTTCAACACCTTTGAAGGCCAACTGCTTGAACACAAGGATTGAGCTGAGGTTGCATAAAGTGAGCAGTATATACTAAAGTACTTATGTAACTCAGATTGATCACACTATGTGACTATCTTGAGCTCTACAAATTCAAATATGTAGTTAAGGCCGAGATCTATGCCTCTTGGAGTCTATTCAGTAACTTCTGAGACATATTTAGGAACACAGATAGAAAACAGTGACTGATAATGGGCTTGCTATGGGGAAATAAATTAAATCATTATATCATAACTGCATTTTTTGAGAAAAGCATATTATTCATTTATATTAAGAGTGTTTTCCTTTCAGACACTCATGTGAAGAGCAACGAAAACTGTAGCATGGAGGAAGTTTTCTAATTAGCGAAGTCTATCCAGTTTCAAAGCCCTCCGTGTCATTCTGGCATCAGCCTCAGCCTTGATGATAACGCCAAGCAAATGAAGTTAGCCATGACTGTGCCATTTCTGGACAGCTAGATATCAGCCCCTGCTCTAAGGGGGTTTAACAAATTTTGAAAAGACACTGGAACAAGGAGCAGCAGTACACAGTTACATATCTAAAGGTTTTTCCTTTGACCCCTTAGATATTTTAAAGCATTCCATCTAAAAATGAATGCTTAATAGAAGAGAGCTGTACACTCATTTACCTGCTTTTTACTTGAGTGATAGCCCCAGGGTCAAACTGCACCCACAATAACTGCATAAATCTCGATTCCTTCTGTTGTTGATTCTTACAAACCACCATGCCATTTTTATGGATCCTGCTTTTAAACCCTGAGGGCTCCTCCTAAATAGCCTAATAAGACAAGGTGACAAGCTATCACAGGGGTGACTCGGTTTTAATTGTGGGAATTAACCACACAAGTTTATGCCTATGCATAGCCACTGAGTTTAAGATAATAAACTAAGTCAATACCCATGTGAATTCATATTCATAGCCAGATTAACCTCAGTTAGGCAACTCCATGTCTTTTTCTCAGAAAATGATGTTTTTCAGTGTTGATACACCATCCTGGTTCTTCTTAGCAAACATAGCTCTCAGTACTATGGATGCTCTTCAGAGTTAGCCTTCCATGAACTACATTATAATGCTACAAGGACTGAAATTTCCTTCACTAATAGAGAAGACTTTAGACCTCTACTTTTACCTGAAGCCTTGAATTTGATTTCAAATAGTAGCTGAATTCACTTACCAACTTACTTCTCTTGGCTTACAAACAAAAGTATTTTGGATTGCTCAGATGGAGAGAATACATTACATAAACATAAAGGAAGACAGAGAAAGTGTTCATCAAACGTGTGTATTAACATCAACAGCTACAAATGTGGAAAGTAGAACACAGTTCTACAGTTTTAATCTAAGAACAAGATTGCTCTCAAAAGTCAGCCTATTTAGCTTAGTCCAAATCCCTTAGATTCTAGAAGTTTTGGGTAGAAACTGACATTTGTACAAAGCCTCACTTGGGTTTAGTTGTGGTAATGAACTGATTTTATTTTATGATGGCATCTCTGTTCAAATGAGGGCATCCAGTGTTTATGAGCTTTGTTGTTGACTTGGTTGGTTTTTTATGAGTTTGACTGCTGACGGCTTCACAGAAAAACATAAGAAATAACCATATTATGTTGTATTTCCTATTTTCAGAAGGAAGGATTTGCTCAGTTCTGTAGTTCATATAGTTTTAACAATATCCCTTTAATAATACATTGTGCTGCAGATGTTCAGTTAACAAAAAGTATACACTGAAATATTTATGGGCTTTGGCAAGAGCTACATAAATTTATGTCAATCTGTTGCAAACACTATTGTTAAATGGAGTACTTAGCAGATTAAAATTATCCCTTTACTTCCGTTTCTTTTACTTCAACAATTTGGGCCATACTACATGTGAATGCAGTGGGACACATGCCAGAAGGAAGCAGGGTCATAGGAAATAAGAGGAGGAATTTGTGACATGTAACTTCAGGGTGCACCTGACTAGTTGTCTCAGTTCAGGGACACAATAGTCATGTACATTGCCTATATGTTAGACCAACAGTCTGGGTTTGGTCTGGAGTAAGCAACAGGTTGTTCTGGCATGAAAGGACATGGCTCGTCTCTGTCCAGGAAGACCATCTGGACACAACCAGTTATCTACATGAATTTGAACAAAAATACAAGAGGTCGTAGATACCTAAATGAAGGGACCAGACTCTTGGGAGATCTGAAAGGGATTCAGGGCATCCAAGTTAGGATGCAACCTTTCTCCAGTCTTTAAGCTCATAGCTCTAAAGCAAACGCTAGGCAGTGAACTGGGAGTACAATTTGGTATTCTGTTACTCAGAGCAGTATTGACTAAAGGGCTGACTTTCTGTATCTCGCATAGGACCAGAACAGACGTTTAGGAAAATTTAGCATTTTTACCTGAGCGACTTAAGAGTTCCCTACCAAGGTCTGTTAAATATTTTGCTTTTGGTGAAAACAGATAAATACTTAAAGCTTTGCTATCATCATTTGCATTCTCAGTCCCTCTGATCTTATCCAGTCATAGTGTTGTAGAGAGGAATTCCACAATCCTATGACTGACAGATGGATGAAGAGTAGATCTGTTACAGAATAAGTGCCAAGAAAGAGCAATGACAAAAAGGACCTAAATGGAGGACCAAGAATCAATGCAAAACTTGATCAGTTTGTGAAAAACGATGATGTACACAAGGAGACAGGTGAGGTATTCAATCTCTTGTCACTAACTCTGATGAGAGATGGATATCAGCATCCTTTTAGTGCTTTAGAAAATTCCTTCATGGGTTTCTATCTTTTACACTAATTTTTATAGTACCTGTATGCAAAATTGCATAGAGAAAAAATAAATCTTTACAAATAAGTCACATTTTAATACTAGTAAGTGGAGTTGATTGAGAGAAATGCTAAATGGTATAAAATTCAAAGGACTAAAGCAGGGAGCAAGGGACATTATATTTTAAAGTGAGATGAAGTGTACTCTTACTCCCTTCTGAGGACTTAACTCCAGTCTTGATTCACTTAACATTTACAAAATAAATGAAGATGACAAAATCTTTCCTTTAAAAATATGACAATTTTTTCCCTTATGAAAATGGTATAATTCAGTAGCAAATAAATAGCCATGATTTCAGTAACAAAGCAAGTGACATTACTTAATATACACTCTCTAGCTTGGAACACAGACCTTTACCTCTCCTGGCAGCTGGTACATAAACAGTGTCTGCTACCCTTCACACCTGCCTCACGAGTTACTGTGAACTTAATGCATCCCACTGGTGCTCCTGGCTCTCTAAGCATCGCATCACTTATACCCACCAACACTCCAACTGAGCTGTTGGGAATCTCATTAAGGAAACACAGCTTGATCTCTGCAGCTGCTCAGAGCTTCTAAACTGCCTTCCTCATTAAATAAGTGCTGTCCTGCATCCACTCCCTCTGTCAGAGGCATATCAGGCCATTCCTCATACACATTACCTTTTTCTTTTTAAACAAGATGAAACACCAAACATAGCCTTTGTGTTAATCTAGAAGAGATTCCTTTGGGGTTACTTTCTTCTTCCTTTACCAGTCTAGTTAAACATGATAGATTCAGGGTCCTGGTTTGCCATTTGAGCCATATGTCTTAATACATCCTTTTTAGTTATGATACCCAGCAGCCTCCTAGAGGAGAAAAGGAAAGGAAAGGTCAACAATCATCTCATATATCATCCAGGGTTTTTTTCTGTTCAGCTGCAGGGACATTTTGTGAGTGCTTCCATATAGCACTGTCCATCTCATCTATTCCCCAATGATTATCTTTTTATAAAAGTATTTTCACCTCATGTATTTCTACTACTCTGACCATGATAATAAAGTGAAATACTTTGGCTTTTTACCTCTTTTTGTTGGGAACATGACTGAGTGAGGAGCTACAACAACTAACACTTCGTATAACAAAATAATGAGTTTCCTTAGGCTCAGGCTGCAGAGGACCAACAGCACAAAACGAAGGCATCAGTGCTTGGTAATACACAAAGTAAGCTAAAGCACAGAATTTCTGAAGCTCTTGCTGTCCAACAGCATAATTCCTTCAAATTTAAAGGGTAATTTCTCATTTATGTGAACCTAAATATACTATGCCCGTCAAGAAAGACATGGCCTAGGGGATGTCTGGCCCCAACAGTCAAAAATTTCATAACCCTCAGTATTCAAGGGCTTTTACTTCCAGTCCTTGAAGACCATTAGGCATTGAATTTTGAAACAATGTCATTGTTATAGTTTTTCCACTTTTCATTTCATGTAGGTGCCAAAACTCAGGGTCAAAATTTCCAAATCCAGGCACCTAAAATCAGGACCTAAATCTGCATCCCAATAATGATTCTTATTTTCTTAATGTTGAGGACACTCCATTGATAATAACAACTGATATATGATATTTTTGCATAACAAAGTTATTTTGACAGAAGAATAAATTTTAGTCTTCCATATTTGAAAGTGATGGTTCTGGCTTGTTATCCTGTTCTAAAGTTTCTTCTTACTGCTGGATCCTGGGATGAGCCACAATGCCCAAATATCTCAAATCCCATTGGAACTATGGGATGTTATTTCTACTCCACATGGTGCAGCTTTTTGCTCTCCTAATTTCATGTTTGCCCACATCCTTCAGCTGGTTTTTTTGAGGGCCTTTGGTTTATACGCCTTTTCATTATCCCATAAACAAAGTTGAACAGATTAATTTTCTGCCAGGGACACTTTTATCACACTCTTCACAAGCATCTAATCTAGCCGGATGTCTAGAAAGAGACACATTCCTTCCAAACAATACTACTCGCCACATCTGCCTCTGTTGAAAATTGAGTTACAGTGGGAGTCGGAACAGTTTATTTCATATTTATATTTACTTTATCTAAATACACTAAGGATTTGGGAGAACAGAATGAAACATAAAACCCAGCAAGCACCATTTTGGTTCTGAGTCTGACTACTTTTGCTGCCTTGGAGAGACTCTGGGTGATGTTCCCTTATTCTTCAATTCATAAAATAAGAAAAAATAAAAATATTCACTTGACTGTCTCAGAGGTGGTGATTAATTAGCTCCCGTCTATACTTGCCTTTAAATAAAAAAAATGGTGGTTTTTTTAATGCTGAAGAAAATCTCCTCAGATTCTCTAAGTGTGCTTGACTCAGCAACTACTCACCCACTGCGAGTGACAAGACACTGCCGGAGTCCAAGTTTTCGGAAAATATCTACCACAGTCTCCATTGGTGTGTGGTCAGTGACAGTGAAAGGGCTCAGGTTGAGAATACGACGCAGTTTCAGTGGATGGGGACTGTTGGGTGGCAGTTCTGGGGGGTCCTCAGTGAAGTACACAATGGAGTTGCTCACCACCCCATCCTGACGCTGTCTTGCATTCTCTGTGCAACAGAAAGATCAATGTAGACAGTGAATTAGGCTTGATAACAAACAAACAAAAAAAGTCCTCCTTTGGAAAGCAAAAGTTTGGTTTTGTCTTTAACATACTTAATTCCCAGAAGCTGGAGTTACTGAGCAAACTTGAATTTCTTTGAGACATTGCTCCCTTGAAGCAAATATAAGTGATATTTTCACAGGCACTTACTATTCCTTGGTTGGCATAATGCTTTTTCTGAATAAATATGCAGCTTGCTGCCTTCACAAACATCACTAATCCAATTTCTGTCAAATTCAAATGACCATATGTAATTTCCTCCATTGTGAGAATCACAAAAGAAATTTTATTATATGCCTGACTGAGTGGAGTCAGCAGCTGTTGTGTATGGTCCCAGCTGGCTTGGAGAAAAACTTCTCAGTGGAGTTGGGAAAATGTGGACACGGTGAATGGATTTATGAATGCAAAGCTAGGGAACGACAAACTCACATCCCAGGGATTCAGGGGCAGCGTGGTATTGTTCTAGACCAGCACACCTCTCTGGCATGCAGAATGAATTTTGTAGGCTTACTCTCAATTCCTTCAATAGAGTTTGCATATATATATTTTAAAAGAGAAATGAAAAATACTATCCTACTTAAAGGAAAATAGTAAAGGGAGGAACAAAATATAGGGATAAATGAGTTTGATACATTTTTCTCAATAGCACATATTTGACCACTTTTAAAAGTTCAAAAGCTATCATTAATACTTTGATCAAACTACAAAGTGAACATCACCCTGCATCTGGAGTTTACGTCATCAGTATAAGCCTTTTACTTTAAAGTATGCTCCAAGAAGAATTCTTAGCATGGAAGTAGTTTATTTTCTTTGTAGTGTTTACCTCATTTCTACTCAACACTATAAGGTGTAAACAATATATGAGACAGATATCCAAATGAGAGACAACTTCTCTCTCCCCAGAAGAAGCATATCATGTGTTTGGCTCTGAGGGTTTAACTCTGTCTCCTTTTCTTTTTTTTTTTTTATAAATTCTTGTAAATAGTTAGAATTACTATCTTTGATTAACACAGGTTGCTTCTGTTCTTAAGAGATACAGCAAATCAGACATACTCAAAACATATGTATATATTCTTGGAGCTCATTGCCATCAATCAAAGTGCAGAAACCTGCTCCTGTGACTTGTAATGTGTAGACAGTAATTGTTTGCAACATATTCCAGCTGCAATTTTTTTTATGTTTAATGGTCATTGTCTTGTAATATTTCTGGAACTGGAGCAGTGCTGGCTCAAACCTAATATCAGCACAGTATATGATTTTCAACCTTCTCACCCTACATATTACAAGCCCTATTGCAATTTACAGAAATGATGCTAGCTTTGTCTCAGCTTGCTTTGATTCATATGTCTAATTTCAAGTGTGAATATGCCTGCATAGTTCTTTGATATATGATCTGTGCCAAGAGGTAACATTAATCAAACTGAAGGTAACTCCCACCCTTTGATAAAAACCTTTGACAGCAAGGTATTTCCTTCCCAAAGTTGCACCCAAAGAAATAGGGCCAAGCACTTCAGTTACCACATTGCTGTTCCCAAGACAGCAATAACCCTGAACAACAGTGATTAGCCAAAGCCATGATTTCACTCTTCCATGTCAAACATCTCTCTGGAGAAATTTGAACGATGTAGTACTACAGAGTAAATTCAGTGGCATCAGAAAAATGGTAGATTTTGTACACAGTCTCACTGGATGGGGGAGTAGGAGTAAAGTAAAACAGAATGGATCATTTTTGCAGTCGGTGGGTAAGAAAAGCAGATACAGATTAACAGAAAGAGCAAAGTAAATGGATGATGATGTCTAGTTTTAAAGAGTAATCGATGCAGAAGGCTCTTGTCGCAGCTAGAGAGTGAATTAGTTCTCCCAAATGTAACAGCCTCTCATATTCAGGAGTTCACATTTCACAGCCTACATCAAATATGTTGCTCTCTCAACTCCACGCTGGGAAAAGCATGTTATACAGGCCACCTGACTATTGTCCAAGGCTCTGCCTTTTGTACAGTGCCTCTGGAGCTGGCCAAATTTAAGAAAAGCTTTACAGGGTCAAATACTCCCCTCTGTAAGACTGTAAAGTAGGTGCCATCTAAAATGTAGACACCTATTCCCAGAGGGTGACTCTGCCTACCTGACCTGCCTACCTACTCAACAAGGATCAGTGGAAGGATGCAATCCTCCCGAGGATGCTTCTGAGCAATTGGAAATGGCATTGCCATTAACTTTACAGGTACTGGATGCATTTCTAGAGCATGCTCAGTGCTCTGCTCAGTAACAAATAAATTATGTAGGGGCAAATCATGAGGCAGATAGCTGTGTGTGAATGGGTATTTGATGCAGGACTCGGTAGCTATTGCCATCATCCCAGAATTCAGATGTATGAGGGAATTGGAGTACTTCCCCAGAGTATTCCCTGGACCACCAGGGAATCAGCATACTGCTGATGCACAATTAATTGGGCCTGAGAAAGAAGCTGAGGATTCTTGGTTGAAACAGTACCTCTGTGAAATCTCTGTCATCTCTTTTCTTTTTCAATGTAGTATTGATGACTTTATTCTGTGAGATGAGAAGAGGGGAATTAAGTAATAGTTGAGTGTCCTTAAATAAAATAATATAAATTTTAGGTCTAATGACTTAGACCGAGTCTTTTTTTCATCATGGACATGAAAATAAATAGGCATTAAAAGAAATGTCCTTAAAGAGCACTGTTATTTCAAATTTTATTTTAGTTTTGTGAGAAGAGAGCTGTAAAGTGCCCTTCAAAAACAACCACAATTTTCCATTTATGAATTTTCTCATCTGAAAAATATGGGAATTTTCATGAGACAACAGGTTTTTAAAGGTGCCTGAAGCAGAGGGATGAAACAAGTCCAGGCAGAGAAGAATAATTCCAAGTCAAGGAGATTTGGATATACCAGATCTTCCACTCCCCTGCAAAGTACAAGGCAACCATGCCCAGACAGCAGCTTGCCTGCCTGCCCATCTGGGCCTCAACAGGACTGCCAGAATTGGGAGCAGACAGTGGGGTTGATTTGCCAGCCTTGCAGACCTCTGCAGTTCTGGATGTCCAGGATACAGAAAAGCTGGGAAAACTTGCTTTCATCCAATACACCTGTTTTTCAATCATCCCTACTTAGCCATCAGGCCAACCAGGAAAAGGCCTGCTGGGACCTTTGATGGTCTGGATGTGGGCTCTCAGGTAATCTGCTGGATGCTAGACAAAATTCAGCAATTTTTGCCAAACATCCTCCACTGAAAAAGTTTCCACCTGTAGAGATAAAGGCCTACATGTGAGAAAAACTGAGATAGTACAACAAAAAGAAGCACAGGGATTCATATTTCATCACAGGGTGACAAAAGTTTATGACTGCTCCAGCTTCTTCTGGCAGCCCATGGGGACTGCAGGAAGTTCAGCATTGCACTGGCTTTTGATCTAGTTCTGACAAAAATTCTGGCCATACGAGTTGAGTTTCTCTCTGTTGTCTCTAGCAGAACTGTATTGTACTGGTTTGAGTGACAGCAAAATTAAGCCTACAAAGGTCAAGCCCACAGAATTCTACTAGGTGGTATGAAGCAACAGAGAAGCTTCCAGCTTCCAGGTCCTAGCAACTAGTAAATCAAAATTCCTTTTGAAATCAAACTTCTGCACAGTGATACTCTACTCACTTATTGCAAGAATCAGCTCTCGTCTCTGTGCAAATCCAATAAGTCTCTCCGAGTCTTTTGAAACCACTACTGGAAAGCCATTGTAGTCAGTCTCTTTGATAAGTGTCTCAACATCCTCCACCGTCATGCTGTCCTGCGTCAGAACAGAGAGAGGAGCTTCCCCACGTCTTGGTCTCATCACATCAGTTGCCAGGGTTCGGTGGGTGAATTCATCTTTCACATCCAGAAATGGGTAGCCATTCAGATGAATGTGAGCTTCATAGATCCCTTCTTTTCCAAAGGCATCTGCCACCCACTTGCTTGTGACAGCTGCAGCCATAAGAGGTACAATGTACTCCAGGCCTCCTGTTAGCTCAAACATAATCACCACCAGAGAGACCGTCATTCGAGTAACACCACCTGCCAACAAGGAAAAGAGTCAAGTTTCTCTCAGTGCTGGTATACATATTAAGCAACTCATTTATATTTTTGAGTCCTACACTTGTAAAGGTATGTAATTATTCATGCTGAGTACTTTGCCCTTATACTTTGTGAAGTATTTTTGGGCTTATTTCACTGAAGAAACATATTTTTCATCTACTGCAATTTTCATCAAGAAGGTTGAGTGAACTTTCTGATGCCAAAGATGCTAACATTGAAAAGCAAACAATGAATGCCAAAAGACAGAAAGGATGCCAAAAAAATCATCTCAAACTTCAGAAACTAAAATTAAATCCTGCCATTACCCCGCCAAAATGACTCCAAGAATCAGGTTAAGTACCATGGCTGAGGCAGGTAGGAGCACGGAGAGGTGGCTTTCACACTGGCCTATCTATAGGATTCATACTGAAGAGAAAGCTAAGCATTATCTTTGGGCACAACACGGTTACAAAATCCTGTGTTATAATAGCTTAGGGCTACTGCAAGAGCTATGTTATAGTTAAAGCCTAGCTTTTGATATCACTATAGTAATACAGTTTGAACTGTGTATAACTTGGTTTGAGGCCATCTAGGCATGCAGCCATAGACAGAGTTGTAGCTATATTTTTCAGTCTAGTCTTTCTGTATTAATTTCATAAGCAACCTCATTGCTCCATCAGTTTATATTAAAGGATAAAAATACCCGCATAACTGCAGACAAGTGTGTATGTATCCCTGAATTATTAGGTAACATTTCCTTGCCTCTGTTCAAAAGGTAAATGTAATGAATTGCTATTTTTAGGCCTCAAAATAAAGTACCATTTTAGATGAGAGAAATCAGAAACAGGTCATTAAAAGATGCTGTTCATCTAGCAGCATACAGGAAAATTAGATTGTTGATTACTTAACACAATGATCCAGATATGACTTTCATCTGAGGAATGCCTTAAACTTCTGGCTCTGAAAAGCTGAGAGCAGGTACCAGAGTAAGGATCATTTAATACTTACTCCATATCTTTTACTCTAGACAAGACAGGTCTTGGGCTTAAGTACAAGCTGTGACCATTCTGCTGTATGTCTCGCCATACTATTAAAATCACTGCACCTTAATCTAGACCTTTTAAAAGAAGAGACTACTGCAGCCTCACCTTGAGTACTGTGTGAAGTTTTGGGCACAACTATATAAAAAAGACTTTAAGCAATTAGAGAGCATCCAAAGGAGGGCAATGAAGATGGTGAAGGGTCTGGAGGGGCTGAGTCACTTGGTCTGTTCAGCCTGTAGGAGACTGAGGGGACACCTCATTGTGGTCTTCAACATCCTCACGTGGGGAAAGCAGAGGAACAGGTACTGATTTATTCATTCTCATGATCAGTGACAGGACTCGAGGAAATGGCATGAAGCTGCATCAGGGGAGATCCAGGTTGGATATCAGGAAAAGGTTTTTCACCCAGAGGGTGGTTGGGCACTGGAACAGGCTCCCCCAGGAAGTGGTCACAGCACCAAGGCTGACAGAGTTCAAGAAGCATTTGGAGAACACTCTCAGGCACATGGTGTGACTCTTGGGGTGTCCTGTGCAGGGCCAGGAATTGGACTCCTTGGTCCCTTCTAACTCAGCATATTCTAAGATTCTATCATTCTATGCAGAGTAGCTGATCAACTGGAATATCAGAGCAAAACTTTTGTGTAGTATTTCTATTATGAACATTAAGATCATTTATCAAGAAGAGGAAGCACTTTACTTGTTTTGACAGTAAGATTAATCCCAGCTATTTTAATGTGTCTACACTGCTGTAGGTGTTCTTATCCAAAGGGAAGATCCAGATTGCCTATGTAATTTCTGGAGAAAAACAGGCCCTTTTGAGGCCAAATTTATCTGTTCGTTTGCCTGGTTTTAGATGTGTGTTGCCAGATAAGACTGATCTTTCCAGTATCTCATTTTTCTGGTTTAACTATGAAAGGTATCAAGACAGCTAGCTCAGATGTTTGTGTCTATATTACAGACATTAAATTTTCAAGCAAATCCCACCCTTCCTTCCTCTATAACTGACCACACAAACGATTCTGCTTTTCCAATATAAGCATCCAAATATGAAAATTTTCCAGCTCTTCCTTGAGTACATCTTTCATTTCAAACCTACCCAATCACATTAATCATGTGTTATGCACCCCACTATTTTTTCATCAGCTAATGACAATATCAATAACAACAATTAAACAAGACAGGCCATACAAGTACAGAAGGGAAAGATATGATCAGGAAAAAAATGTTCAGATGGTATGCTTGTAACATTCCTCTTGCATCTATGGATAGAAATTTGATATGTGAGGTATTATTCAATGATCTTACTTTAATAGTTAACAGATCATTGCTGTTATATCCAATAAATCCTATTAATTGAGTGTAATCTGACATTGGCTTATGGTCAAAACAAAAAACAAAATACTGCTCAGTTGACCATAGCATGACACACAGCCAAAATAAGACCCAGAATTTCTACCTCTGTAAGCTTAAAATTTGATCAGAACCAGGAATTGTTTTCCCTGCACTGAGAGAGAGCACAGTCTAAACAAGTAAATAGTTTTAGTCCAGTTACAATGAATTTAATTACATCAAAAGGAAAAAACCCAAGCAAAAACACTGCTACGTGGAAACTTGCAGCCTAACTTTAGGTTTTTTATTTTCCTTGTCTGTGCTTTTTGACGGATTACAAGGAGTAGCCATTGGTGGCTGCAAGTCTCTCTGTTGCTGACTACCTGGTAGATCACTGGAGGTCATTAGAGGCAGCTTCCCATTCTTTAGACCATCATATCTTGATTTCAGCCTCTGTTACATCCAGAAATGCCAGCACAGCACCTAACACAAATACAATTTGTATGCCACCAAACATCAGTGTTTTTCATGTATACATGTTTTTTCATACCCAAGCAAGCTGCAGCTCCGACCATTGCATAAAGTCCTGGTGTGACACAGTCTGCCCCAGGTCTGCACCAGTTCCTGAAGATGATCCAGTCATGATGGTGATATGCCAGTTGCTCTACTCCGATCCCAACCATCCTTCCAGCTATGGCTCCAACAGCCATGCTAGGAATGAAAAGGCCTGAAGGGATCTGGAATGAAATAAAGACACATGAGCACCTTGAATAAAATTACTAGTATCAAACAATTTTTTATCATGAGTAAGAAAATCAAGTTTCCTTATTAAATACTGGGTCAGAAGGCCATAGCCTCATGGCAGCCTACAGTGCTGATCTCCATGGTCTGACATAGGTTTCTGCAGTGTCTGAGTTTATGTGGCTACGTGTGTATTAATAGCTTTATAAAATGTTAATGCATTTTTAAAATTAATTTTGAATCCTACCTGCTGCATCACACTGAATTAGGGAGATACATGGTGTTTCTGAATAACAGTCTGTTTTTGAAGTCAAGATGCTCCTGGCTTTGCCTTTATTGCTTTCTCAGCAGGAAGTCAGGAACTGCTCATGATTCTGTCACAGGCTTAAGAAGGAGCTTAACAGAAAATAACATCTTGATTTCACCCTCTATCAGATGGAGCACTTTATGGTTTTATTAATACATTTTCAGGTTAAATCAGACCAGATTTTAAATTAAATGTCAAATGCAGAATAAAAATTCAGAGAAAAGAGGTTGACTGCTCAGACAGCAATTTCTTCATCTCAGTTTGCTACGTATTTTTCAGGAAGTTCTGTGAATCATTACTTTGTTGTCTGCTATACAGACAAGCTACAAATCATTAAGATACAGTATTGAAATGAGAAGGAAAAAAAAAGAAAATGAAAATTCACTTTGCCTTGCCTAAGTGTGTTTCCTCTTAGATGTCAAACGTACCTGCAAGTTGGAGATCTATTCCCCAGTGGAGAAGACAACTCAAATGTTTGACATGGGCTTGTATGGTGTTTTGTTGTTTTTAGAGAGGAAAGCGTGTTACAACTTTTTAAGTCTGAAAATATACCTTGAGCTTTCTAGAGAACTAAACTAACCACCTCAGCATGGCCCAGAGGCATTAGGACTGATAACAGCAGATGCTATATCCTACACCATATAGTGTTAACTTTGCTAATACAGTTGGGATTGAGTCTTCCAGATTTAGTGGGTAAAGCTATTTTGTCTGTTTTTTTACAAAATAGTTGAAACTGTCAACTGCTTTTAACATATTTTAAATACATAGGATAAATAAAGAACCAAATGTCAAATAAAGAAGCAAAGTTTTTAAATGAACAAGCATAATAACGGGCTGCCAGCCATAAATCTGTTTCCAGAGTGAAGGGCTAAAAGATGGATCCTCAGTTCAAGTGTAGTGTTCAAGAGAAAGATGAGATACTTCAGCTTTGAGTACAGTATAAAATATAATGTAGAACCCAGAAAAACTTCCCATCATCTGCTGCCATCAGATACAGAACTAAGTGCTCAGATAATAGGAGATGTAGACAGACAGATATGTGTTTTTTATGGGCTCTAGCAATCAGATATATAGAGCTCACCAAAAACATCTTAGTATATATTGAAAGCTTGGATAAATTGTTCTTGAACCTTTTGTCATTCATTTAGGGGGAGGAGGAGTTGTTGAAAGAAAAAGTTGCAAATCCAGAATAATCAAATCATATATCTATTAGTCTCCCATTCATTCCCTCTTTTTTCCAAGCTACAGTTCTTAAAAATAGACCTTTTCAGATACTTTTATATTTTTGTGATGCTTTAAATGTGTAAAATAGTCAATTTAAAATTATTAATTCCCTGAGAATAGCTACCTTGAGTCACATTAAGACATTAATCTAACAAGACAAATAACAATGTAAATAGTCCATCTCCATGACAGAGCTAAAAAACAGCCGCAGTGGGAATCATCTTGAATTTGCTTATTGGCAACAGCAGATTTAAATTCCCATACAGACTTCTTCTTCACCTAACAAAAGTACAGAAGGTGGAAAAGCAGGGCTCATCTCTCTGCTGCGACAGGGGCCCGCAGAGCAAGGTGCTGGCAGGCAGGTGAGCCAGCAGCATCTCAGCAGCACCCACGTGCTGGGCGTAAGTCAGAGGCACACAAGCCCTGCCAGCCAGACCAAGGCTGCCAATGGCAACCCTTCTGTGCCTTGTGCTCACGACAGCTTCTGCACTTGTCCCCAACTTACCTTCATTCCAAAAGTGAATATCGTGATGACAATTTTAAACACCAAAGCCAAGGCGAGCTGCCACATGGCAGAGTAGACTCCAGGGCCGGCAGGTCTGTCAGGAATGTCATCCACTGGCCGGGTCATGTTGGGGTCATTGATGTAGTCACAGAGCTGTGAGGACTCCAGGGCCCCACAGTCATTGAAGAGCTCCGAGATCAGCTCGCTGGTGCTCCTCCGTGTGTAGGGATTGGGGTAGGCGATGATGGCAGTGATGGCTGTAATCACTATGACCTCCAGCACTGGGTATTTCCCAAGTCTGGTGGTTTTTCGCCTCCTGCACCAAGCGATGTTGCATCGGATAAAGAGGGTGCCCCAGAGGCCCCCAAAGACGCCGAGTAGGATGAAGGGGAAGAGCTCGGCCATGTACCAGGGGGTGTGGTACTCCACGTAGAACAGGACCAGTCGGCTGTTCCCAAAAGGATTGATGGACCTCAGTGTGAAGGCAGCCACAAGAGCAGCGAAAAATGACCTCCAGAGGGTTTTCAGAGGAAAGTAATAGCTGACCTAAAACCAAGAAGAGACCATAAACATTTCACGGAGTGTGACAGAGGGTGCTCCTTTTAACTGCCATCCCCACCTGTTTCATTTTACTTCACTGGGAGCACTAGTCCTTACCACAACCAGAATATGTTCACAAAGGTATTAGATAAGGCATTTTCAGATTTCAGACAGGGAGCAGCAACTAGTTAAAAATCAATAAATCTAAATTCAGAGTTGCTGTCTAGAGAGTATTAGATGGATGCTTGACAGCTTGGCCCATGCATCAGCATGCGGAAAGCTGGAGAAAGCTCAGCCCAGAGACACGTTTCCAAATTGAATTATCTAATTTGTTTCCAGAAAGCCAGTGCTGCTCTGCTACTCAAATTAGGCTAAAATATCTGGTTATTTCTTATTACTGGAAATCAAAGGTTGTTTTTGCTTTAGAAGAAAAAATAAGCATATAAATACTTGAAAAAAAAAGAGTAATCTTAGAAAAAAGTGTCAAATGAAAATATATTTATTGAAGCGAGTGAACTTCCAGGTCTCACCTCTTCCAGACTGAAAAGCACACCTCCAATTGGAGCCCCAAAGGCAACAGAAACTCCTGCAGCGGCTGCAGCTGAAAGCACCTACAAAACAAATGTTTACATACAAGGCATGAGTCCTTTGAAGCCCCGAGTAATCAGACAGGGAAATTAGAGATAACGTGAGCCAACCTCACCTCTCTTCTCTTTCCTTCATTCTTGCTGTACTTTGAGAAGAGGCTGCTGAAGAAGTTTCCGCAGCAACAGGCCACGTGGACTAACGGCCCCTCTTTCCCAAGGCTGAGGCCTGAAGATACCACCAGAACCAAGGTGACTGTTTTGATTAAAAGCGTCCACTTTCCCAGGTAGCCCCTAATAATGAACCCACTCAAGATGGTTTTTATCTGGAAAGCAGGAAGAACATGTTGAAGAGATGAAGAAACCTTTTCTACTCTGAACTTTCAAATGGAGTTAAAACTCCAGTGGAGTTTAAAAAGTTGCAGACTGCTTGAAAAGAGACAGTGATGGAGAGAAAGAAACCACAGGTAGGGCAGCTTTCCCACAGCAATATCTGAGCAGGGGTTAAGCAGACCACACTTTTACTGCTGTTATGGGTGGTCCCCATAACAGTCAGTAAGGACTCTCACAGAGATCAATAGAAATATGAAACTCTTATATATCTCCTTGGCTTACAAGATCAGAGTTAAACTAGACTCAACTTTAACAAAGCAGGAAAAACAGCAAATAAACAACCACAGGCTTTTTCCAGTTAAAACACATAAAAAAGTTCTAAATATTTGGAATTGCTGCACTACAAAAGCATGCAAGTATGATGAAATGAGAAAGTCTGAAAGATCTTATTTTGATGCTTTTTCTCCTAATTTTGCGTGTGATTGGCTAGGATAGAGCACAAGGCATGTGCATGCTACACAGGATGGGATTTGGGTTTGGACTCTAGGCCTGGAAATGGGCTGGAGCTGAGCATCACCTCACATGAGGGATTTACCACTCAGAAACTAGCTTTACAGTTAACTATGAAAAGTTTTTAAACCCATAGATATATCAAACATGTAACAAAGACACACATGACTACTTTGAAACATGAAAATTATTTAAATATTTCAAATTATTTGAGGTAGGGTTTTTTAAAACATTTGGATGCTTTTCTTAGAGATCAAGAACAAAAGTATGCCAAGATTTCTAAAATTTGGGCTGTTGATTCTCTCTGCCAGATTCCTAAATAACACTTCCAGTGGTTCCATAGCACTTTTAACAAAAGACTCTTCTGATTTCAAAGATTTTGAGTAGCTCTGCTGATTGAATTACAAGGTTTTTCATTCTAACAGCTTAAATATGGACTGAGATTCAATACGTAAAATATTGAAAATCAAGTAGATATTTCGGCTGCTATAATGCTGTCATTCTGGCATAATGTAGATGACATTGTGTACAGGGACACAATTTGCAAAAGATGTGCACCAGACACGTTTCAGGCATTCCAAATGATGGGCACCTCAGGAAACCTTAATTTTGTAGCCCTCCCTCTTCTTTTTATTTTGCTTTTATTTAGAGCCTAGCCTAGAAAATAACTGGTTTTGTAACTGACCCAAGTAATTTAATTCAAGGAAAATTCTATATAATCTTCTAGTGAGTATGTGTCTCTTCGAGACGTTGATTTTTATTTCAAGCTCTGGCAATGAACAAGTATGTGCATTAACCTGTCACGGTGACCTTCAAATACTTTATACTATGAAAAATTTAGATGAGCACCATAAAAGCACAGACAAAGGAATGAAGTCAGATGAGATGGAAAGACAATTTTCTTGTTTCTATGCTATCTCATAGTATAGTTCTGGAACGGGAAAAGGTGGTAAATCATCATTTTTTTGTTTTGTTTGGTACTTGGATATTCATGCACAAAGAGAAACTCACCTCTGGGATTCCAGAGCCACAGGCATAAGGAGCAAACACTCTGACCAAAGAGACTGCCAGGAAAGCAAAACATAGAGCCCACATAATGTACAGAAAATAGTTTAGAATGTAAGCACTTGCACCCTAGAAAAATAACAGTAACAAACATTGTTAGACCAATGCAGATTGGCAAATCTCACACTTTTACTAGGGATCATGATGGCACAGAGCCTGATCTTTTCATTTACATGTTAACTGTGGCTTTTCCTCAGGAAGGACAAATAACTTTATATACTCCAACAATTTTATTACTCATGGAAAGAAGCAGCATACTAATATACACATAACCTAGCCCATACAGTCTGTTTGCAAGGGACCCAAACACCGCAAGCTGAGCATCGTACAGGAAAAAAATTAAACTAACCTACAAAAAGTTCCAAAACATCAAACAAGTATGTCATAAGGGCAGAAGCAGTTGGTAATAAAAAGGCACCTAATGAAGGAATTTGATGTGTTCATCCCATGGTGGAGGATAGGGGATGTGACCCTGATATATCTTTGTCTGAGGGCTGGTATTCAAAGGTCATTTCTCCATGCAGATGCTAATCTTTTCAAATGAAATGTGTGTATATCATTAGCCAGTTCAGTTCACAAATAGGAATGATAAAACCATAAATAAATCCTTTCCTTCTATATGATGCTGTCTGTGATAGGGTTGAAAACAATTTGAAAACACCATAGTTTGGCAGAACCCACTCAGACACACCTCAGTCAATTTTGCGCTGATATTTTAAAAGCATTCCAGTCAGGAATAAGCCTGTCTTCAAACTGAATAGCTTTACTTTTCTGAGATAATGGACATGCTAATGATCATTAACAACGGTTGACTATGCAGTGCCATAGTGAAAGCACTAGTCAATAGTGACCTTCAGGTTTTCTACCTGTCTCCAGTGGTCAAGTCGAAACTTTTGTTAAAAGATCTGCCTTAGGATACCTCTTCCTCTTCTCATGCATAATTTTTTTAGAATAATTTCAAAAACCCTACCTACACAGACAAAAGAGAATCTAGTCAGAGGCATCAAATTGATACAAGGAGCTTAAGCCTTCAAACAATATCCTCTAGCAACATGACACTACAGAACAAAAAACTGATATGGACCTCAGTCATGAATTGGTATGAATCCTTCACCTGTAAGTGAACTCTTCCTACCGGATGCAATTCCAGCTGCTCAAGAACATCGGGGCCCCTGTCTTTGCTCTGCAGGACAGCAGCCTGGATATCAACATTACGATAAATCAAGCAGGAAAACAGGCATTAATCAGTTGTATCATGTCTTCAGTTAACAGAGCTGGCCAAGCCCTGTTCCCAGTCATAAAAAACCTAGAGCTGAGAAGTCTCCCTGTTTTCAAGCCTGCAAGGAATCAACCTTTAACAGCATGGATGTTTGCTAGTTTAATTTTCTAGGTCTGCCCAAATGAAAATACAGTAAGGAAACCACTGCCCTTATCCTTATGGGTATATTTGAAAGAAGTGCAATTTGTTAAGGTCCTCTTGTGCTTGCTGAAGTTGGCAGCTGGCTTTGCTGATAACAGCAGAAGAGCAATACAATATTATCCCCCGGTGCCCTGAGACTAAGCAGTCATGGATCCCACACTTGCAGTGATTGACATCCAGCTGTAGTAACCATGGATCTTTGTTGCTACAGCTGAAGACAGCCTCGTGAATGTCTTCTCCTAGTGCTTTCAATTACAAGCAGCTATGACAATATTTACTCTTCCTCTACAGAAAACTCTGGATATCTTGCCTCAGGGCAAAATCCTCCTGTCAGTGTGAGCCTGGAGTACCTCCAAAGGCGGCCAACGCCTTGATAACAATTTGGCCCTACTACATTGAGCGAAAGCTGTAATTTTGCTTCTAAATTCACTGGAGTCAAATTAACTTTGTTTCTTTTTACTTCTTCTTCTTTCACAACTCAAAAGTCATAAGAAAACTATGTCAGCTCGTTACTGCAATCACATATACACCTACAGCTCTGTGGCAGGACCCCACAAGAGTCCGTATGGCCAGTTCAACCTTATCCCTTGGGACAACTTTCATTGTTACATTTTCCAGATATCTGGCATTCTTCAGGTTCAACTGCAGCAGTTTCTAATGATTAATAATATGAAAACCTTTGGGAAGTGAAGTAGCAGTAAGTCAGTATAGCAAATGGCTCATTTCTTATCCACTATGTGCCATTACTAAGGCCCTGAATCAGCAGAAGTCTTAAGCATGTATGCTGCAATCAGAGACCAAAACAGCTCACCAGGAGAGGTGATCCTGCTATGACCTTTCCCACTAGTGGCTTGGAAGACTCACCCTGGAAGCAATAGTAAAGAAGCAAGTAGGGAAACTGAGAAAAACTTTGTCTTTTAGTTTGCAAGACCAAGCAATATTTCAGATCTGGTGTCAGTCTAGTTTAGATACAAATGGAACACAATCGAAAATAACCCTTGCAAATTCAGAATACTGAAAGAAACCACATGCCTCAGGATGCCATACAACGTATGTTTTCTCCAGAGGCTCACAGCTCTACCCTTACTCTATGGGGCATCTCACGGTTTTCAGACTCCTTCCTACGGGTGTTACAGCAGTGCATCTCCTCAAGACTGACAGATTCAAGGCTGCAAAATTGAGAACGGGGTTCCAGGTATAGAGGGGTTTCCTTGTCTTGCAGGTCTCAGCTTCATGACAGGAGATAGAGGAGCTCTGGGATGGGAATACAGTCCATTGCTGGGTCCAGTGTCATGATCCATGGAAGACACGGTCCTTTCCTCTACCCCGGACAGGCGTCAGAAATGGAGTCCTCAGCTCCTGTGAAGTTGAGGTTGGGACCAAACTGTATCTGCAGAACAGGGAAGGTCCACGTCACCAGATACTGGCCAGAGATCTGAACTGAGTGACATCTGATAAGCTTTTGATCTGCCAGTGAATTTGAGGTTTTGAAACTCTCTCACATCGAAAAACCCTCTTCCCCTGCTCTTTGGAAGTCATTCAGGACCAGAGGGCTGAAGAGTATAACTGACCTACAAAACAGTGTTTAGGGAAGAAAACATAGCCTGGTAGGTGTCTAGTGTGCTATTATATTTTCCATAATAAGTTGTATCAAGCCTCTGCTTTGGGCTCATTTTATAGGAGCACTAGAATAGAAACATTTTTCAAGAGATGCCATAGGAAATGTCACAATTCTCAGTGAAAACATATGTACAGAGTTTATCACAGCCATAAATTGGCAAAACCACAAGGAAGAACTGATCTAAATCTCAGTCCTCAAAATGTCAAATTTAGTTGGCTATGATGAGAAAGAATCACAGTCATGCATAAAAAAAGAAGACATGTCTAACTGGAGTACCTTTAGGGAAACTGTTCTAAATACTTTTTGCCTAAAGTGTGCTCCAGTGCACACTCCTGTTTTATAGGGCTGTTATGTAAATGTCAGGCACAAAGTGAAACAACATAGAAAAAGCAAAGGCAAAATTATTCTGAAACTCAGTCAAGTTCAGTGTATTTTGATACCTGCTAGAGTCCTCTACTACTACAGGAACCATATCATGCAGAACTTGTAAGCCTTTTTCTATGAAACTGAATTTTTACTTTCCATATTCACATTTTTGTTGGGCTTTGCTTGGGATTTCAGTGTAATAGTAAAAGACAGCTATGAGATTAAAATTTACAGCATCCATCAGACCATGGCAGCCAGGAACCCACAGATCTTAGAGGTCCATTTGTTCTTAGAAAGAACTAAGTCAAGATGAACCTTTTTTTCATACTTTGACAGTGCACCGGGGATGAGAAGCCCAATTTGAATACAAAGTGAGTAAAGTTTCACAGTGCCTACCTTGCTGATACCTCTCCTATAGGCCATGGCATACAACAGTTGTGACTGCTGCTTTCAAAGAGCATATGAAAGCAATAAATTTTCTCAAGGATATGAATTGTTTATATATTTCAGCCAGAGTAACAGCATGTCAAACACATGCACAGGATTTCCAAATCCCCTAACAATTGCAACAGTCTCCTCTTTTTTCCCTTCCCACATTTTTTTGTTCTCTTAAATTACAGCATCGTCCCCAGTCCTGCAGCTTTATACCAGAGTAATATTTCTTCGCTGTCGCAAAGACACAACCACCCAAACTACCTGCTGATAAAAACCAGGGTGAACCTAGCAATCCTCTGGCAGAGAAAAACTCGACACTGTGACTGGCAACTGTGCTGAGAGATTTTTGCCTCTGATTATGTGGTGGGAATATTCAGGAATAGTGAGCACCCCACTACTTCCATTATGATTAGTTAGTGGAAACTATTGAAAATTGAGCTATACATATTCACAAACACTCTCATCTAGTACTACTTGTACTATAAACCTAAAGCAGCACTGAAGGGAACATGAGTGACACACTTGTAAGGCAATGAAGGTGTCCTCCAACACTGCAAGACCAGACTACGTCCACATTGGGAGAAGATCTCAGACAACCTCTCCCACCTCCATGTCATATTCAGTTTTTGTCAGATTCAAGTCAGCTGCAGAAATGAGGAGGAGAGAGGGATTTAAGACAATAACTCTGCCAAAAATTTGACCTGTGAAGGGATCAATTTTATTAAATACATTGAATAACTTAGGTTGAAAATAAAATGTCTTTTTTGTATTTTTTTAATGTGCCATCTGCTAAATGGTATATAGAAAGGCTTCTTTCAATTGTCTTCAAAATGAAAATTTCACCTGCTTTGCTTTGAAACAGCATTCTTTGTCCTTAAAATTACTACCATAAAAAAAAGTAAGAAAAAAAACTTAAAATATAAGTTTCATGCCAGTCCAGATCAGCTTTTTCCCTTCTTGTCCTCTACCCCTGCAAATCTTTCACTTTTGCCAGCTTTGGGTGCTAGCTAAATATCATTATGCCTGATAGAGAAAATGATTGCAAGGGATAAAAGCAGTTCTTATGCAGCTCTCTCTACTACTCACAGCATCTGACTACATAAAAATCCATCTGCAATCCTGAAAATTTCCTCTTAAATGTATTTGTCAGTGCTCATCTTTTTTTGTCCCATAAAATTGTGTCTGAAAGGGAAAAAAAAAGGGCAGCTCAGGTCCCCTGGTGATTATGTTATGCATATGATGAAACCCTTTTAGTTTAATACTGATATAAAGAGAGTACAGTCTCACAGTTTTCCACTTTCCATTACACTGAAACAATAGGATCTCTTCCAAGTTAAGCAGATTGCTTGTGGAAATGTCTTTTTTTGCAGTGTGCTCAGTTCATTACTTTCTCTTTCAGAGAAACTCTCTGGAGGGAACATCAGCAAGTATGAAAAAAGGGCATTGCCTGGCCTGCTGTGACCCCAAACTAATCAAGTCTCTCGTACCTCAGACTGGTTTACAAGAAGTTCAGACCATTTCTGCCACAGGGGACATTTGTCCCTGTCATCGAATGTGGTTTCATTAGACGTCCAGCAGCACTGCTCATGGCTGTACCAGAAGGCAGACAGACAGACACCCTCCTTCAGGTCTGTCATCCAATCCACAGCTAAATCTATCACTCCGGCTAATGTGCCTGGGAAATGAAATGCAGAAAAAGAAATACTGGCATTAAAAAATATCAAGGTGCAAGGAAAATATCTTTTGTTTTAATATTGGGAGGGGGGGAAGTGATTTGGGGAAGTAGAATTCTTTGGGGACACCTCACTGCAGTCCTCCAGTACCTAAAGGGAGCTTATAAGAAAGATGGAGACAGACTTTTTAGCAGGGCCTGTTGCAACAGGACAATGAGTAATAGTTTTAAGCTAAAAGAGGGTTGGGTTAAACAAGATATGAGGAATAAGTTTTTTACAATGAGGGTAGTGAAACACTGGAACAGGTTGCCCAAAGAGGTGGATGCCCCATCCCTGAAAACATTTAAGATCAGGATGGATGGGGCTTTGAGTAACCTCATCTAGTTGAAGATTTCCCTGCTCATTACAGTAGGGTTGGACAGATGACCTTTAAAGGCCCCTTCCAACCCAAATTATTCTATGACTCAATAAATACAAATCTACCAAAGAACTGGGGGAATTAACAAGTTTGTCTGACCCTCAATGCTTTCTCATAAGCTTTTATTTTAAACATTATCATTTTCATAGTGACTGATGGCCAAATAGGGGAGGCATAACCAATGTCAGGCCTGATCCTGCAGCCTGTCCCAGGCAGGTGCACGACCTGGCTGAGATACCGAGGACTTCATGTGGGGTCTCTATACACATACTAAGCTGCAGGTCTCAAACCACGCTGTGTATTTCAGGGGTAGTGGAGGAGAAGGATAGGTTTGTTCTCCTATAGCCTTTCTGGTCCCAACACAGCAACCTTTCAGAAGGATGATTTCATTACAGAGACAACATGGATGCCGAATTTTGACTCATGAACTTAACAGAATGGGGCTTTCCATGTGTGTGTACATTCATCAGCAATCTGGACATGCGGAATAAAATTATCCTTCAAATCCTCCCTGTATCAAACCAACCTTTATTTCAGCCTTTCCCCAGAAATTACACAGAGCTACAGTGACACCCGGTGGCCACCAGACACAGACACCGGTAAAAATGCTGTGCCCAGATACAAAAAAGAAAAATTCTAATTTTCTAGGGCATTTGCTCATCAGTGATAACAATTTGCCCCAGCATCAGCTCCCTGAAAGCAGATGGGTCCCCAAAAATGCAAGAAGAGCAGGAACAGGAGGCTGGGAGCAGCCAGAACACAGATCTGCGCTCTGTCCTATGTCCATACTTTCTGGGAAGAATTAAATCACCAACTTATAGAAGAGTCATTTAGTGTTTTCCAAATCCCTCTCATATAAAGTGGAAAGCAGAATTCATATTATCTTTATAAATAATCATTAATATAATTTCACAAAACCAGTAATGGATTTGAACAGAATTTATCAGTGCATTTCTGTAGGACTAAAACACTGAGGGAGGGGAAGCTCTGGAAAATGCAAACTGGTTTGGTTTTATGTTTCCAAAACTTTTAGCTTCATGGCTCCTGCTAAGAATGTAATTACATGAAGCAGGAGTGGGGGCTGATCCCCTTTCCTCTAGCAGCTGAGGCACACAGGTGGGTCCAAGAACTGCTTT
Organism: Neopelma chrysocephalum; assembly: GCF_003984885.1. Lineage (NCBI taxonomy): Eukaryota > Metazoa > Chordata > Aves > Passeriformes > Pipridae > Neopelma > Neopelma chrysocephalum. The sequence continues at coordinate 46,635,171 of NW_020897694.1, read as the reverse complement.
ATTTGACCTGGAACTAAAGTTTTCTGCTTTTCATTTCTGTAAAAGGGGGATGGGAAATATATTTCAAATAACTCAGGCAAGTGGAACCTGGTTTTAGTTCCAAGGAATGAAAAAAACACCAGTCTTCACAGAGTCTTACACGTAAGCATATCTTCTTACACCCTTAAGAAGGATACTGGCAAGGATTGGTCACTAGGGTAGCAGTGAAGACTTTTTGTTATATGGAAATAATCTGAAGAACTATACAGGTATACTAGACAGGATCACACATAAAAGAAAGGCTGCACAGCAGAGTGGTGACGTCTGTACCAATTATTTTCTTTCATGAAGACCCTCCCTTACTCTCGTTTACTCTCTTCCGTTTTTCCCAAGTTTCTACGGAACCATATTCTTAGATGATGATGAATCATTGTGTCGCTAGCAACTTCAGATTGCATAGCTTCCTGAGTCTTGCAGTAAGCTCTAAATTCTTCTCCAATTTTCTGAAAGTTTCAGGAAACAAAGAATCCTCATCCCTTGGACATGAGCACCAAATGCTGTGCCTCTTGAATCTCTTGATGGATCTTTAGCATTCTCTGTAGTTACCCCTATCTTCAAAGTTCACATTACTCTTAACCAGGCAATGCATATTAATGCTACCTAGCAGAAGGTGTAAAGGAAGACAGGCTTTTGACATTATTTTTCCCAATAAAGTCAGTAAACATAATGAAGACCAAACATTCAATTTTCTCATATAAAAAGCTCACAGGAACCTCAGCACCTCTAAGACTTAATTATGCAGCTCATATAATCCCTTTTGCCAAATACTTTGTGATCCACAGAAGGAGGAAAAAGCTACATGCCATATACTACACGTATTCCAGAGAAGAACCAAGATTTACTTGCTCAGTGCAGCCACACATGCACAGAGCAACAGAGCCCAATGGCAGGAACACTGGAGAACAAGGATTTCTCTGTTCGACCTCAAAGGCTTGTGTTGACTGTGGAGGTGCTGCCTTTGAGGTATTGCACAATCTGAAAGATACAGTTGACAAAATTGGTGGGATTTAGGCTTGTAGATCAGTTAAGATCACTTCAAACTCCTGGCTGGGTAAATCTCCCAAGAGCATTCGGAAACATGTTGGAAACTTTGGCCCCTGCCAGCCCATTCCCCATGAGTCCCATCTTGCTGCTCTCCATCCCCAGCACAGAGGCAGCAGGGTCAGGATGTTCCACGGGACCCTCACACCCTGGGTACTGCTGCTGCTACTTTCCTCTTTCTCTCCCAATCCTTGCCACAATTTCTCCTTGCCTTTGGTAATGTGTGGACCCAGCTGCCCAAGAGTTCACCCAGTGTCCATGTGGCTGAGCCACTGCTCTCTGTGGAGCAGTGGTAGCTTCTGCCTGTGCAGCAAAGAGGAACCATGGAGGAGCCAGGCTGGTTCATGCAACCTGGGTGACCATATAGGTACCCTCATGGCAGGCTCTCCTCTCTGAGCAGGCAATACAAGCAATACTTCAAGTAGAGAGGAAAACAACATGAGGTGCCTCTTGATGGCACCATCAACCTCACCTCCTCCCTCCCCAAACCTGGCTAAGAAACCTCATCCATTCATCAATTATTCCCTCCCACACTCAACAAAGGGGTGTTGACCCCTTGCTGAGGCTGAGGTGATGACTCTCCATCTTTGCCCTGTCCCAGAAATGCTGAAGGCACAGAGCACGTGTGTCATTTCAATGGCAGGGCTCAGCACAGGCCATGGGTAATTTTTGTTCTCTGGTGGATTCACAAGTCCTTGTCCCAGTGTAAAAAATTACTAACTTGGCTTGACTCCTTGAGGTAAAACTTATTGCTCTGCACGCTTGTCATTGAAAAGGCTGCAGAAGCTAACAGAACTCAGCTGCAGCATATCCTCAACCTCCATTCCCAAGCTGGAGGTATCAGCATTGGATCTTATCTGAGGTCAGCAGCTCTGGTTTTTGACAACATTTAGGATTTCGGCATAAGGTTTCATTGCAAACTGGAACTGAATCAAACCTTCTGGGATATTTTTACTAAAATGGGAATGTGTGCATGTATACCACATTCTCTGCATGAGCCAGGGGATTACTGAGGTCACTAGAGCCCTGAAGGGCTTGCTCTTACTTATTTGCAAGCAGAATTCTCCTTCCCAGGTGAGGCCAACCCTGGCCTTCAGGTAAGGTTCAGCAGCCCTGGTAGTACACAGTCTATCAAACTCTCTTCCCATCTCACCCTCCCACCAAAGCTTTTGTGGAAATAATTACATGTCTACAAAATAACATAATTTGTTATTTCAGCAGTGTTTTCTCGAGAACTTCACTGGTACTTCTGAGGCTCCTAACAACTGCAATAAAAATGTTGATTTGACAGATGCTGAGAAGTAAATTCTCATCACTCCTTGGAAATTGTGAAACTTCACATCATGCTTTTACCAAGCAGCATGACAGAAGAGCACCCTGACCTCACTGAAAAAGCATAAAAAATGGCAGCTGTCTCAACTTGGTAAGAGAAGTGCAGCTTTCCAAGATGTGTTTAACTGAGGAGAAGACAGGAGAAATTGAGGAAATTAATGAATTTGCCATGTGAGTTTGAGCAGGCTGTTAAATATGTAATGTCTGTCTGGCCTGGAAGCAGATCTGAAACTGAGTCTGAAACTGTATTTTGCCTTCACACATATATAAAGAAGATAACCCAGTGGATACGGCAATTTATAAAGCTTCCCTTTGAGTGTCCACAACCAACATTTTCCCCACATCATATTTTCTATTTGCAAAATTAAAGTAAGTGATGACAAGAAAAAAAATCCTACCAGTAAAATTTACTTCTGTAAATCAAAGATTCAGAAAGTCAAAGTAGCCCACTGAGCGTGAAGCAAAAGCAATAGAAAAATCCCTCTACTGGTGAACAACATTTTTTCTAGGTCAGCACTCAGCGGGAGATTTGCAAGTGGGTATATTTACTAGGGATCACAACTGCATGGATGGAAAGCTGTCTTTTTAGCTTGAAGCATCAGTGGAGAGACAAGGAAGTAAAAAGAGAAGGAGCTGCACTGCAACAACTTGGGTGGGATGGTTCAGGCATAACTGTAGCGCTAACGCAAATGTACCTGCCAGTAGTCCTATGAGAAGCATTACAACCCATCCTGACCAGGCATCCAGCAAACTCTTGATGAACTCCCATATGGATTCTTTACTTTTGCTTGTAATCTGAAATTAAACACAGATATGTTGCTGATTCAGGCTGACACAGTTTTAGAGTACAATGTTTAAAATAATTAAACTCCCAGACTGTGTACACAATTTCTCTACTCCCCACTGTCCCAATCACTTTTTTAGAGTTGCTCTGCTGATTAAGTTGCAGCAACCCTTTCATATTCACAAACTCAAGACATCCCACATCCATATTTTTAGAATTCCTCCTCAAGTCATACAACAAGACATGAAGCAATAACTTTGGAAAACTGCTTGTTTTCCTCGCTACCAGGATGGCTGTGACCAGGGACTGTGATGCAACAAAGCCTGACACCATTACCTTTCGATGGCGGTCAGTGTCACGCGATTTCTCTCGCAGCCAGTCAATGGTATGGAAATCTTCATAAGTTCCAACATCAGGGAAAGGCTCATCCAAAAAATCCATTAGGTTGCCCGAACCATTCATGTCGCCTGCATTGACCATATTAGGATCTGTATGTAGAGGAAAAACAAGTATGTCAATAAATTCATGCAAAAATGACTGTTACCTCCTTTAAAAGTCAAGTCCCAAAGTAGTGGCTACTATGACAAGCTCCAGAAAAGGCTGACAACATTCCCGATGAGAGAAGTAGCATGAGACTTTGTTAAATGGGATAGTTTAGAGGGTTGGATTCATACGACTTAACTTCAGCCATCTAAAAGTTTGGTGTCTGGACTGTGGGAACCACCTGGGCTGCTTCTAGAGACAGTGAAAGATAAGTGTAAGGGTGTGTGGCAGCAGAGTGCCTGCTCCTTTAAAGGTATATGGCCAAGGACCTATTTCAATAATAAGCATTCAATAAGCATAATGAGCAAAGGAGAAGCCTGAATAAGAACATTCAGGGACACAAAAGAAATGCAAATGATAAGGGAGGAGTGGTAAGAACCAAACCTGGATCAGGGCATGTGGGAGTGCGAGAATACCTATTCCAGCAAAGTTGTCTGGTTAGGGTTGTTGCCAATTGGAAAACTATGGGGAAAAGAGGGGAAATCAGAATCAAAATATACAGAGACATAGACCTGACAAAGCAAACATGAAGACCACGACCAGAAACAAACCTCACCACTCATACTAATTGAAGAGCTAATAACTGTGTGTCTGCCTCTGGAATACAGGCTCAGCTACTGGTTGAATCTGCACAAGAGAAAGTGGCAGCCATGTCCCCCAGCATGGGCACAGACTCTGGGCCTGTGAGAGCACCAGCAGCTGGGCAGGGGGGTCTTGGGCTGGGGCAGCTGAAGGATGCAGCCGTGTGCTTCTAACAAAGTGTTGCTCTAAAGAGTGGTTAATCCTATCTATCCTAAAATAGGTGCCTGAGAAATGGGATCTTCCACAGAATACCTAAGGTTTGTAATCTGAAATGGCATGCCTAAAAAAGTCTGTTATCATGGAATTACAAGGAAAAAACCCATGAAAAGGCATAAGAAAATTGGGGACAAATACAGACTTTAGAAGTTGTGTAGAACAGATTGCAGAGCCTGTAGCTCCTTGACGGACATGAGACAACTTTTGCTGGTCACTGATGAGGCCAGTATGGTACCAGTGGCTGCTACCAACTTTCCTCCAACAAGTATAGGAATGGGGATGTCACAAGTAAAGAATTTGGATCTTTGAATCTGTGAGGAAATTTCCCAATTCTGTAATTGGAACAGGTAGAAACGTGGCAGATAAGCTTTTAATTGACTGTCCATACACCATGATACTTCGCTCGGCCCCCTTTATTTGCTGCCTTTTTTTCCCCACTCTCCCCATTTTCAACTATTTTACTTGAAATGTCTCCATTTAATTTCTTGTCCTGGTGGGGATTTAGCAGTGTAATAAATGTGAATACTCAGCTTTGTCAATGTCTGCTCTTTGCACTTCACCATGTAGAAATTTTGGATGACAGACAATATGCTGAGCACAAGCAGCTGAAAAAAGCATTATATTACAGGCAGCCAGCAGGTTGCCATTATAACACTAAAGAAGCCCTTTAAAGTGTGGAAATCAAGTAATCTCCAAGTAACCTCGTGGCACATTTGTCTGAAAGAGAATCAAGCAAGGGAGTCGCAGCCTGGGGAAGGAAACTGAAAGCAGAGCAGGTGTCCTACACAGAGCTGTGGAGCACAAACAAGGTGCTGCAGGACCGAGGTGATTTAAAAATCAGAAGTTAAAAGGAGTGACAATTGAGAACAGCGATACTTTGCCAAAGAGGTGAGAGCACACTCCTACATCTGCTAAGTGAAATGAGAATCTGAAGGTGGGATGATGTGGCTGACTGGAGGCAGATTAAGTTACAAGAGGGCCTTGAGCCCAGTGTCTTCCCAGGACTGGAACAGGAAGCTGATATGAGGTGAAAGGATTAGACTGTGCTATTATTTTGTAACACTGTGATATTTTGCAGACCAGTTAATTCACCTTATTCTTCCCATACAGCAAAGAAGGACCTGTAAAGAACATGCAGCTCAGACTGCTCACTTGCACGAGGCAGCCCTAACCCGCTAAATAAACAAACTTCTGGGAACTCTTGTATTGAAAGCTTTGGCAAGTTTTCCTTCATACCACAATAAAATTACCCAACATGCTTGTCATATCACGTAAAAAATAGCTTTTTAAGTATGTTGTCAGTGCCCAGCACATGACAGTATTGTGATAGATAATAGCAGGCCAGACCACAAATATGTAGGATAATTACAATCTCAGCCCGAATCTACCCCAAAAATACGTGCTACACAACACGTCCAGGGAGAGAAAAAATGTGCTAGAGACCACAGGGCCATGGAAGACTAAGAAAACAAATAAGCTTTGAACTCTAGGTAGCATATCAGTACCTGGAAGTTGCAGTGAACTGGATGATTGTCAGCCGTAAAGTTCACTTCGGGTACTATGCTTTTGAAAGAAGAGATGTGATATCAGATTATGTAAAATCCAATTTTGGTAAAAAAAACATAGTTACAGCACTTTTGAACTTAGTACTACTGAGCGTCCATCTTATGTCCTAGCACTAAGCACCATAAGTATCCCTTTCTTTCTCTTTATTTTGCATTTATTTCTCTCGCTTCACTTCAGCATTTGTAAAAATCTACAGAGTTTATTTCAGGACAAGCTAACTTGCCCTCTTAGACAAGCTTGCAGAGATGCCTTCAGTTCTGCCAGCAGAACTGGAGCCTTACTCCAGTTACAGATAATAATTTAATAACTTAGTTACAGATATTTAATACACAAAAATTAAGGGCCAATTAATCTCATTCAAGCTTGAACTGTAGCCAGGTGTACTGCAGCAATACACTCTGGACCCTAAAATCTAGACTGCTTTCATAGCTGAGGAGAGGAAGTGAATTATTTATATTAGAATGAGACAGATTGTTTCCCAGAAGTGATAATTTCTGTTTATTGATCACAAAGAGATGTCAGAGGTAGATGACATCATCTGATCACTACCAATTGAAAAGAAAACACTGCAACATAATCACATGCAGAATTAGTAACAAATGCATCTCCTCACACTTGAGCATCTAAGAGATTTGGATGCTCTGACAGAGCTTATATACACTGAAAGGTGTTAAGTCTTGCTGAGAAATTGTCTGACATATCCATTTTGCCCCTTTATTGTTCCATGTCTTACACGTCCTTGTTGTCCTTCCCACTACTTTTTCAGATGCTGATGCAACATAATTTGTGCAAGGGCTAATATTTCCTGCTTAGTCCCCATATTCTTTTTCTAATAATTTCTGGCATCCCACCAACTTTTCCTAGGGCAGACATCCAATATTTTCACTGAGTAGCCTGCCATGACTCCCTGAGAAACAGCAGCTAGTTTGGAGCCCATCATTCTTACGGACATTTTCCCCTTTGCTTTGCCTTTATCAGTTTTGAATTCCATCAGCCATTTTATTCCCTACAATACAATAGAGAGCCTCTTCAGCTCTTAACAGCCAGCTCTCATTTTTACTGACTAGTTTAGTGTATCTATAACTGAACATTTGTGTCAACACTCTGCTTTAATAATTGCAAATAGGTTCTTTCTAGAAATTGAACTAGAAAACAAAGAAATCTGACTGAACTACATACCTCTGGAACTCAGAGGGTTCAGATTAACAGATTTCCCTGGATTTAGAGCCATGCCAGACTACTGTGATCCTGTAGATGGAGCAAGGTCCTGGCAGGGATCCATTCACAAATCATGAGAGGTCACAGTACTAGTCTGGCACTTGTGCCTCCAGATAGATGCTCTCCTGGCTACCACATAACTCTAGATATCTTCCAGAAATCTTGGGCCAGATGAGCCTGATGGTCAGTCCCTGATCTCCCAACTAGCCATGCCTGGCACACAGTATTTTGAAGCCAGAAAGAAAGAACTGTTAGCCTACGAATGCCAAATGTACGAGAGCAGCTGGAAGTAAGGGCCAAAAGAACAAGTCCAAAGATTAGCCTGTGAAGCTTTATGACTGCAGAAAGCCAGATAATTTTTAAGTAATCACTGAAACCTCCTACATAAATAAAGTCAAGAATAGATTCACGCAAACAGCCTAGAGAAGCCAGAGTGTGAACACTGGGAGCTGCTGATGGACCGGGACATGCCAACAAAGACAGCAGGTACTGCATGGACACAAGCTCTGTTCTGTTACATTTACTCACTTTTGTTCAAGAACCAAAAGGTAGTAGTATTATTATATTTAGGGTCGTGTTTTTTCTGCAAGTCTCACAGTGAGTAAACTCATCATATGATTAGGATCAGCTGTATGATACACTGCAGCTTGGAGGTAAGTTTTATACAAGAGTGATAAATTGCATTTACACTGAAAATGCTGACAAACTCTCAGCTTTAGAGCACTGTTACAGCATGTGCAAATGTGAAAGCCACAGCTAGAAGAGTTCTATCAGTGAACTGACATTCTAGGTAGTATGCTGACTGACTGATCAGATCTGAAATGTATTTGACATGGCAAGAACAGACTAAAACATCCCATGGTTCAAAGGGGCTGAAAAGTAGACTGATGGAAAACAACTCGCTGAACAGTCATCAAAGGAAAAGTCTTGGCCCTGGCCTATTGCTCCTAGACATGCTAGTTCCATGCTATGTTCTCCTCATCCTGTTTTCTGTTTTAATTGGACACATTCACTGAGGCAGGCAGTATGATTTTTAATGCAATTCCAACAAGTTTCAAGTTACTTTCAACAGATCACAGTTACTGAATTACTTCAACGCTTCAAATGTTTCTAGCAGATGAATGTTCACCTGCGTGCTTTCGTCTGTAGGCTGTTTTCCTTGAAGATGGCAGTGGGGATGTTGCTATGTGAAACATGACAGTATGCAGGCAGCAAAGCATACCTCTATTCTGCTATAGCATAAGGAATAAGTGAACCTGGCAAGAGGCTGGAAGAAGAAAGCAGAAGCCTAAATGCCAGTTGCAAGTTCCTCAATTCACATTTGGAGTGACTTTTTCAGGGAGCCCAAAGCATCACCTGCTCCATCTCTTCCAAATGTGTCACGTGTCACCCAACACACAAAAGGAGAATGGGGCATGTCTCAGGGTTTTTCTATGCTCTAGTACCAATACACATACAGTGATGAAACGAGATGCTACTCCAGATACAAAGCTTTTGAAGCGATTCAAGGTCATTTCATGAGAGTTGAGCCCACCACTGACCTGAATAGTTGGATGAGCTGTGCTCATGTGGCATGACATGACAGCAGCTACTGCACAAATGAAGGAGCATGTGGGCTGTGAAAATCCTTGGGATTTATTTTCTATAGTACTCAGTAATGAACAATGCAATTTTAATGGCAATCATCACAAGACGCCTTCAAACTGACAGATAGTTTGCCACGCTCTGTGCCCTTAATGTTTGTATTAACTATTCCAAGTACCAAGTTCTCAAAACACCCCAGCATGGTGCCCCAGCCTCATGGCCATTAACTGCTCAATGTGATCTGTCAAGCAAAGGCACCTCGTCCCGAGAGCCAAGTGCTCTGCCAGCATCCATCCATCCATCCCCCATCTCAAGGGATTTAGATCTAGTCACAGAGATGGACACAGAGCACTCTCCACCCAGGGCTTGAACTGAATAGGATGTCAGTGCTGCCAGCAGAGCGAGGTGAATCAGAGAATCATAGAACAGTTTGGGTTGGACGAGTCAGCGTTCAGAAAGAGCCATAAGAGGATAAGGCTGAGGAAGAAAGTTCCTAGAGCTGAGCATGGTTACACCACAAGTCTTCATTACCACCTAGCCAGAGAAAATGGGCCTGATAGTTTAGGAAGCAGAAAGCAAGATTATTAACAGGGTCACCATGAAAGACATGAATGAAAAGTACAGGGAGATGATTACAGGTGTATGTCTTTTGGGGAGGGGTCAGAGACCAAGATCTGGAGCCAAGAAGGCCAAGGGGGTGTGGATGTAATTCCCCTTCCACCACCTGCCATGTAGAAGATGATCTAGAAACATCAACGTAACATTGCACAGGATATAGGAGGCAGGTAAACAGTCATGAAACAAGAAGTAAGATGCTGTTGGGTGATTTTACAAGGAAGATGTCTTCAGCAAAAGCAAGCAGGCTGAATCCCCGGAAAGTTAAATGGGTAATTTTCTATAGGGTGAAAAATATCTACAGGCAATTTAAGACTATTCAACTTAGAAGCTTCAGACTGAACAAACCAATTGAGCTATTGACCTTCTGTCTTAATGACGGAGGTTTAAAAAGATGTTAAAATCTTGAATCAGAGAAATCTAGTTCAGACTCCTGGAAATAATCAGAAAACACTGAACCCTCTTACAGACTTTTTTTGAAACATAATATGGCACATAAAAAGCAACGAATAGTTAAATTGGGAAAATACAGAGGGAAAAAGGGTATTAAAATGCCTTTCCTACAATTCAAGGACTAATTGCACCACCTCCATATACAAGTAAATAGCCCTGCAAACCCTCAGTCTCCCACCACACTAGCACAGGCAGGCTGTAGTATGGGCAACAGTACCGTAAAATATTGCAACATTTTACTGTATGGCCCCACCATCACATATTAGGGAGTTTCCTGCTATGATAGTCTGGGCAAGCTAAATACAGTCACATCTTTGATGTGCAGCTTTACCCTGCGTAACCTCTACAGAAACAATTATGAAGCCACAGAAGAGCTCAAAAAAACACAGGGCATCAGATCACAGGGGAGAGGGCCTGGGAGAGAAGGGGAAGGTAGGAGGGAACATTTGGGATAAATGGTAGAAAACTGAGGCCCAAAAGACTCCTCCAGACCAAACCACAGCCTTCAGCTGCTGCTCCTCAGCCACCACACAAGCTTACAGAGTGAACACAGAGAAGATAACAGTGCTGTCCAGGAGCACAAGCAAAGGGAGGCATGAGGGGACTTGGAATGCACCAGTACACCTCAGGAGCTGATAACCAACTGTCAGGGCTTCCCCTCCCTTCCATGACAGCCTGACTCCCTCTTCTCCTTTTCTCCTCCTGAGAAGCATTCTCCTCCTCTGAGGGGCAAACCTCACCCCAGTATCTTGCTTCCTGCTCCTTCCCATGATGACTCTCCTTTTAGAAACCAATTCTTTCTGGTATGGAATATCATGTGCCTGCTCCCCATTTGAGTTTTCTTGGAAAGTCTGAGCAAAACTAGTGCAGCTGCTGAGTTATGTCAGAAAGAGAAGGGGAAAAAAAAATCCCAGCTCTTCCCCTACCAGCTCCAAGTGGAACTTTTGCCAAAATTGGCTACATATTAAAAAAATGTTAAACTCACATCTCTCTTTCCAGCGAGTGTTAAAGGTCTCTCCAACAAGTTTACTTGTTAGTGCAGATGTTGGGGCTGTGGAAAAAGCAGGAGGGAAGCAATGCTGACTCTGGAACATCCATCTGCAGTTTTCAAACTGATCTGAAATATGTCTATCACAAGACATCCCTCTGCTAACAGCCCAGTAGTTTGGGCAGATGAGCTCCACAGGCTGTATCAACCCCCCACATCCTTAGTTCTTGAAGGAAACAAGATTTGATTAGGAAAACTCTGAAAGCCTTCAGCTTCTGGGGTAAGAAACTAAAATTCAGGACAGAGGACAGACTGGAAATCAGGCTAACAGTGTAGCAGCATGTATGGTTTCTATTCTTGGTTTCCCTCAAGTCCTCTTCCTCACAAAAAGAGGGGAATTTCCCTTCTGAACCAACTGGTTTTACTGCCACAGAGCTCTAAAGCCACAGCTGTAGGGTCATGGGTGTTACCCAGTTTTCCTCCTCATGCCACACACAGCTGAACTTTGCACCACCAGATTTGGGTTTCCAGTGCTGCTCTTTGCCTCCTCATTCAGAAAACTGTAAGACTATGGCAGAAAAAAGAGTTTTGGACTGCAAAAAGAAAGAAAAAAAAAAGGCAAATACATTCAGAGAGAATAGAGTTGGACTGTCAGAAAGGAAATGCCCAGGTATATAGTTACTCCTAAACAGCTCTCTCCTTAAATGGGTGTTCAATGGCATTAAACACACCTCTCACTAAAAACCTTTTTAAGCCTTCAGCATGAAATAAAGCTGATAAACCTGCATTAGAAAACCATTAAACTGTTCTAACATGTCACTTCTCATGATTTGAGTGAGTCATTGACACACAGATGGAGGGTAATGTTTTCCTGTTTGCAGGGCACTGTTTTTCACTGCTGTGTTTGATGCTGATGGGTTGCACAGCTACAGACGAGTTACTTCATCCCGCTGAGAGGAAGCTCCCATTTCTGCAAGATGGGGAAACCTTTTTTTTGGTGTGATGCTTAAGAGCAAAATGTCAGAAGTGTTTTAGGAATAGCAGCCTACCATAATCCTGCCAGAGTCTCTTTTGGCATTAACAATCGTGCGTGATTTTTTTGGTTCTGCCGGACTAGAGATGAAGCAAGCTGAGAAAACCCAACATCTGGTGTGTATGTATACATACACAAAAATGAATTAGACACCTACTCTACAACCTGATCCCATTTCACTAAATGGAAAAATTAACACACAACCCCCTCCTGGGTACCCAGCAAGGTGCAATGTGATGGCAAAAGCAAACTGGAAAAGGACTGGTACCTACGGGCACTACGCCGCTGTTGGAGGACTGTGCACCATGCTGAGCTAAGAGCTGTTCAAACCTGAGAGGCTCCCGCAACACGGCACTGACCACTAAAACATGAGAGATGGCCCTGAGCTACGGGTGAGATGGAGGTCAGGAGCCCCCCCCCTTCCCCCTGCACTAGCACTGGGCTACAGTCATGATCCTGCTCACTTTCCCCTCCAGGCCAACAAACAACAGCTTCACGATGAAGCAGCTCCCAGGCCCGGGAGGTTACAGCACTCCAGAGAGCCCGTTTGCTCCAGGCAGATAGGAAGGACTCAACCCCAGGGCAAATGCTCCCCATCTCCTTCTCCTCTGGACCCTGCTTAAAAGCCACCACCACTACCTTTTAAAAGGTTCAATCTTTACAAGGCAGGCCCCAATGTGCACGGGGGTGAGCACTCACAGCCACATGTTGGAGCCTCAGCACAGCACCCTGGTGCTGCCAGGGAGAACACCTTCCAGCTGGGGATGTCTCCAGGGTCACCCTTTTATACTAAGTAATTCTTAAAGGACTTAAGTCCTTACAGTTGACCCAGCATACATAAAAGGTTGGTGCCTTCTCCTGTTGCACAAAAGATGTCTGACTCAAATCAGGAGACCAGGAGAATCACTGCCTGGAACATATTTCCATAGGGCATTCAGACATGATCTAGAGCAGGAGGAAATCCATGACACTTGGAGAACTCAAGAGTGGCAGCCCCGCTGTGCTGTTCACATGGGCAAAGAGCCAAGCCTCGGTGTGCCTGGTGAGCAAGAGCACAGCTCCACTCACAGCCAGTGCTGGAGGGAACTAAGCCAGCCTTGACTCTAGAGGGAATCAAGGAGAAACCCAGTACAGGCGCCAATGCAAACCATGCAGCAACAGGTTTGCAATTCTATCACTTTAGAGGCTCAATCTTGAAAAAACAGGAGAGGTTCTGTTGGAGAAAATATAAAATTGAAATTTATTTTTCATTTCTGTTTGGAACAACCCTTGTCCTTTCCTACTTCGTTTCAATAATTCATTATCTACTTTCTCCCCCTGGCCCTGTCTTATTTTCTGATCTTGACACTACTACATACCTGATCACTGGAAACCAGAATTCATCTTTCACTAGGATGTACAACCTACTTCAGCATGGGAGATCAAAAATCAAACCCCTGAATGTATGGGTGACCACAGAGAGATTCTAGGCCTGCCAAATTTTCAGATTTTTCCAATAGTGGGAAAAATTTATTTGAACAAAGAACAGGATTTGGAAGAATAAGAAAACTTCCTGCAGACTGGGAGTGAAAAGTCACCTGACTCTCTGCCTGGTGAAGCTGTAGCTGAGTCATCCTCTGTTCTCCGGCAAAGGCACAGAATTATTTATCAGAATTGTTAAAAAAAAATTTATAATTTTCTTTTCAGACTAGTAGAACCTCAAAAATTAATTTAGTTTCTCAGATTGTAACATTTGTATTAGAATGAATTTTTAGAAGTTTAAAAATTTTAAACCCCTTAAATATTTTTTAAAAGCTATACAGAAAAAAAAAACCACAGAAGAGTCACCATTTTTTCCTTCACAGATATATATTCAGGTATTTGAACAGAGCGCATAATTAAACATCCACACCAGGAAAACAGACCCTGGACTTTGCTTCCACAAATATAAATTCCAAAAACACAGTGTAGCATGGATTTTTCAGCCATTTGGTGACTGGCATTTTGCAAAGAAGTAAAGATCCGCTTGTCATCTCCTGTGTTCCTTTCGGGAAAGGATTTCTCATGTTTATATTGGACAACAAGGAAAAACCTACCTTAGAGTACAGCAAATTATGCAGGAAACCTGCCGGACTAGGTACTCTGAAACCACGTTAGCAAAAATTAATAATAAAGGAAAAGCCTCTTTCTCCAAATACACCTCTTAGCCCCTCAAGCAAGTTAATCCTCGTTTCTTTATAAGCTTAGATACATCTATTTATACAAAAACAACAACTTCCTTTAGGTATCCAGGAAAAAAAAAAGCAGGGAATGGAAGAAAACACTATTGCTGCTCTTTCTTTACACGACTGAATAATGGCTGCTCACGTAAATACAGAATTCTGCAGACACCCGAAGGAGCCATCAGAAAATACAGGGAACAAAGGGCCTTCTTCAGCTATAAAGCTCCATCTGGCAGCATTTCTACTGGAGATGTCAGCCGGGAGATCAGCACAGAGCCAGCAGGCAGCCTCTGCACCTGCAAACCCTCTGCCTTCAGAGAAACTGTGCCGCTTTATTTTCCAGCAAAAACTCTGCCCGACAGAGCTGGAGCTCTAGGACACTAGCACGAGAGCAACCAGCAAATCATTTTTCCAAAGAATTATGTTGCTTACCTGCAATGCAACATCATTTAGCCCAATCCCAAAGATTTTAATAGCATCCTTTCTGGGGTGGTATGGCTGCAACAGCAGTGATGTCATGGGGAGGAAGCAGTAACAATCATGTGACTGCATCCTCCGTCTATAGGATATCTGATCGGGGGAGACGGAGCAGCTTGCAATTCTGCAGGATTAAACTGCAAGCCTCTTTACCCTGCCCTACCTATTCAGTCACCATTAGAACGTGTGCTGCTTTTTTTCTCCTCCCTAGCCTGAGCTAATTGTTCTGTGCATTTTTATTTTTTTTTTGCAACAGCAAAAACATTCACATTTTCACAAGGAAAAAGCAGGGTGAGTATGCTGTGTGCAAGCCAACAAGTATTCCTGTTGACTCTGCAGCAACACGCAGGTTGCTGCTCTATGAAATATGTAATCACAGCAGCTTGGAAATGAGACAAACCACAATTTCACCATATCTCGCATTTTTCCTTCTCCCTACATTCCATTTCAAGCTTATCCAGACTGACTTCCCTCCATCTTCTGTATCATATTCATACTTTGCAAACTTCCCTCAAAGGTTTCATCCCTGTTACTTTCACTTCTTCATTCTCTCCACCATCCATTCATCCCTCCACTTGCAGCCTTCTGCCTTTTCTTCAATGCAACAGTCATTGCTTGAAAGATCCTCTCCCATATGCCAGCCTACTTTTCCTTTTCAAAATGTCTGCTTAAGCTTTCCCAAATATTTAAAAGCTAGAACATTCTAAAATATATTAAAAACCTCCCCATAACAATTAGCCTATCACATTTTAGTTAACAGCGTATTATATCTCAGAACTGGGTTTTGGTTGTGTGGTTGATTTTTTTTGAGGTGGGGTGTTTGAGAATTTTATCATACTCAACAATGTATTTGATTTCTGCAAATAAGAATCTCCAAAGTTCTGATTTGCACAAATTTTGTACAAGCCACTAGGATTATATTCTGCAAGAGAGAGGTTGTAACTGTTTTTGTGAAGCCCATGTACGTGTTTATACAAGTGCAGTGCGTTTTATTCCAGGCCATTCACCTGTATTGGAATATTGCAGACTGGTTTTACTCTTAGGGGTATCCAGGCTCGTGCTTTGTGTTTCCAAGCTGATGCAACAGCCAGGTAGAGGGAGGCCTTGCATAAGGACCCATGAAAATATCCACGGGTGACTGGAGGTGCACACTTGACTTCAACTCACTTCAAAGGTGAAGGAATGCAGTTCTGGAAGACCTTTTTGTCCCGGTGTGTTTGAGCAATGATTTATGGATGTGCCATGCAAGCAGCCTAGCCAGCAAAGCAAGCCAGCTGATATTGGGTGTACAAAACCTTTTTTGTTGTGAATGGCCACATGGCTCTTTCCAACTCTTGTCTGTGAGCTGAAGAAAGTTCCTGTACTCCTTATTTCTGACTGGGACTTCCCATGCAGAAGCCACATGCTGGATTTTATTGTGAAATGTGAACAATTAGCTTGCTACATCTGAAGTTCCCACACCTTTCTGGAGCAAGAAGCATGCCTTTAGAGAGATTTGATTCTGCCCTTCACACACAGCACTGCAGATCATAGTCCTCTACCACTCATATATCAGTAACAGCCCCAGGCCTTTATAACCATGTCAGTGAAAAGTGGAAAAATGATAGAAATCCCAGCTTCCTGCCAGTGTCTGTTCTTTGTGCCCATTAAAATCACTACTAATAGGCCAATTGAATTCTGTGGAGGAAGTTAAAACACTGAGCACTTGATTTATTTTCTTGATAATGCAACTGCAATTTTCTTTTATCAGTTTATGAGAGGGAAATGTGGAAAACCGCAAGCGGCATTTGTCAAACATCTACACCTGGGAACTTCTATGCCAAAGACACACACTTTAACAGAAACACTGTGCCCTAGACACAGAATAATTTTGTGCACTTACCAAACGAGCGCAAAGCTCTCAATCTCCCGATTTTTCTTCTGGACAGACTTTCCTACATTCATTTCCTGTTTTTTCCTTGTCTATTACTACAGCTGAACTCATTAGGTCTCCTACTGAAAGTACATTTTTAGCTGGATGGTCAAACTGCAAACAAGGGACAGAGTACCTAATTTTCTATAGAAAATGTAATTCTATAACCTAGATAACATATGTTCAATTTTAAGGGATTTTTAAGAATCAGAAGAAACCAGAACCAGCTCCTAAAAAGCTTTTAAATCCAAGAATATGGAGATTTTCCAAAGTGCAAGCAAATGATTTAACAGACATTTACAAATTCCAAAACTAAATCAACTTTACTCCTTGGAATTTTCTTCCAATGGTACTCAGTCAATTGTGTGATATCAGGATAAAGAAAATACACTTCACATGATGTTTTAGAAAAGATAGTTCTTGCTTTTGCTAGCCTGCAGTTTCTCAAGTCTCTCTGTAAATGCTTCTTCCTCTCAAAGATGTGCAACTCTATAGTTATAAAGGAGATTAGAGTCAAAACAAGCTGTGAAGGGTCCTCTTCCCTAAAATTCTAACTTCGGTTTTACATCCATACATAGTTCATCTAATTCCTAAAAAAATAAAAAATAAATCTTTTTATTCTGCACTTACCTTTAAGTCTTGCAAAGTGCTTACAAGAACTGCAGCAAGAAATACAAATAATACTTCATTCTCATCACAGAAAATCCAAAATGACATACCCATTATAGCTTTTGTTGTTGATCCTGATGGCAGTGAGACAGAGACAGTTGGTATTCCAAATGACTATTTCTAGCAGACTGTTTAAAAATAACCTAAACTCTGTCATACCCTTTGCGCCTTGCAAATACTGGACGCAGACAGGGGTCACATGTCCATGCTATGATTTTGCCTGTGCTCCTGCAGCTTAGGGTTGCAGAGGGAAACTGAGAAATGGCCTTTCTGTACTTATGCGGGTTTAACGTTTCCTTTGTGAAAGCAGCAATAAACTCCTGCCTAAAAAAGTTATCCAGTATTCTTTTGAGTGGTTTCCACCTTGGAATTAGTCATAATCACAGAACTAATAATGTTCACTTGTTTTCAATACAAATCTACAAAGTACAAATGTTTGCTACGAAAAAAGGCAATTCAATGCGTTTTAAGTAGAGCTACCCAAGAATTCTGGGAATATTCAACTATGAGCTGCTGATATAGTTGTCCTCTTATCATGATTGATAAGCTCTTGGAAGAACATACCTGCCATTCCTTACACTCTGCATCCCTTTCAGGTCTTCAGTATAACCTCTCTAGGATATCCAATTTCTCAGGTTTCTTCTCTTACTTTTATTTGAAAATTCATTACATTCACTTAAATGACAGTATTATTCAAAATACAATTTTTTTAATGAAAGCACCAGGAACATAGCAAATAGAAAACATTCAAAAAAATGTCTTTGATATATAACAAAACTCTATTTCTGTTTATGGTAAATTATTTTATTTTGTAGAAGAAATACTTTCAAATAATACAAAAATGACACAATCATACAGAACTGTGACAAAAACAAGAGAGATGAATACTGAATATGATAGCTCATTACCACATCACGACAGAACTCATTACAGCAGTCAGAATCACAGACCCACAAGATACACTGATGACATCTCACAGCAGTCACAATTTAAAAACACCAACTGAACCCCCTGGCAGAGAGGCCACCAGACATTGCTCCTTTGTTATACAGTCACAGAACAATTTACGGTAGAAAAAAGGTCCCCACCCCAACTCCTGCTCAAAGCAGGCCTAATGCAACCTGGCATCTCCGGGCTATATCCACTCAAGTCTTCATCCACCCTATGGGACAGAGTGCTCCGCCTCTCTGGGCAACCCCTTCCAGTACCTGACCAGCCTCACAGGAACATGGTGTTGTCTGTTCCTAGGGCACAGCAAGTACTTCTGGTGTCACTGCATGGTAAATTTGGATAAATGCTACTATGTGACGGCCTCAGTTGAAAATGAGAAGCGAAATTCTGACTAACTGGTCTTTTCAAGTAACGAGCACTGAAAAGCTTGCTGTCCCTAGACTTTTACACAAACACTGCAAATTTCTTACACGATTTGTTTTTTATCTGCATAGTTTCTGAATACGTCTAGTTGTGCCCAAGGAACCCAATATACACCCACCAAAACTTAGTGGCAAAAACGGGCTTCAGGATGAATAGCATGATAAATGCGAAATATACTTTAATTTCACATATATATGATCGCAAGACTTGATGCCTGTAATGATTACAGGCCATATTAGGAAACGGAATACTACCTTAAGATCAAATGTCTGTGTTAATCAACCTCATTAATTAATGATTTAGGTTTGCAATCTTTTTTCCCCATAACTTTTTGCCTCAGCATGGATAAGTAAAAGTAAATCAATTACACTTCCAGGTTTTCCTGAAGTTTGACAAGGTAAGAGAGTCTAAGCTCTTGAAATTCACAAAGAGAACTTATTCACAAAATATCTGAAAATATTCTGATAGGTCTGTTTGGATTTCCTGACATAAAAATCTGGAACCAATCTGATATTTAATTGAAAGAAAACACTATCTTCCTTCTAGGAGATTCCAGCAATTTGCAAAATCAGTCTTGTGTTGGGCACCTCTCTTTGTAGGTAATGTAAAATTAGAAAAATATGAGAAACTCTATTATAGTAGCTTAGTAAAGAAGTATTTTTACATACTTGCAGGATGCAAGGACACAAAACTGGCATTCTCGGGAATTTAGGGTGACAGTCTTTCATTAAAACGAATGATCACAAGTAAAATTATTTCTAACCAGATTTTAGCTGGTTCAGCTAGCAATCAAGTGAGCTGTACCTTCCAGAATTATACACCTTCCTCCTGGAAAGTTTCACTGTTCAACAGAACTCGCATGCAGTAACTGCAAAGCACATCCTTTAGGATGAAGGTGTGTTTAAAGCACCGTTACTTAAAGCAGCTGCTTCCCCAAGCCAGAACACATATGCTTTCCTGAATCAGATCAGAATCTTTAAAACTCTAGAAATTACTGTAATATTCCATTAGCACTCTTTCCATACAGCTCGCTCACACTGCTCTTTTAACTCCCTTTTTATTAAAATGCAAAGACCTGTCACCCTTTTCCTTCCCCCGTTTATACTGAGGATCTAGTTAAGAATATAAAGATACTTTAGACACAACTGAAATGAAAACAATCTATTAGTGCACAGTAAGAACATGCAAATGAATTCTGCAATGTTTAACATCACTTCTAATCAGTGTTAAACACACTGCAGGTGATAATATTTTGCTATAACACAGACAGTGCTAAAGGATACAATGTACATAATAAGCTACAGAAAATAAAGCTGAAAAAAGTGACAATTTTAGAACATAGTATTTTCATTTCAGGTATCAGAAACAAAACCAGCTCAATGATTCCATTCTACTGTATGACAAATACTGAGGAACAAAATTTCAGTCTTAAAATACATCTTAAAGTAGGTATTTTCCTTCAAGGAAAAAAGGCACTATAAATAAATTACACTACAGTGAATTTGCCTGAACTCACTTTGTTTCTGTCTTCCAGCCTTTTAAGTCAAATAAAACAGCATAAAAACTGTACACGCTCTTAACAGGATAGTCGATCTTTTATAAAATAAGTTGTCTTCAGAGATGTCAGTTTCACAACAAGGAAAAACCAAGCCTTGTTGCAGTCGCTATTATAAAATATATATGTATATATATTTATATATATGTTTTTGTTTATGTTTAATTTTTTTTACTTTTTTTTATTTTTTACAAAACGTGTATATTAGCTTTTGCACAATTTTTTTTTAAGGAAACTTGGCTAATCTAGGAACTTCATTAAAATAAAAGCGATAAATACTTCATGTTTACAATGCAACATGTCATACATCATCAGCTGGCAGAGGAGGTATGTTAATCCTTGGTCTTGTAAAAAAAGCTATCTTCTCTCTGTGATCAAAACAAGAGAAAAAGGAAATAAATCAAACTACGTTTCCCCTCCTCCTCACAAGAACATGATTTCTTTACTCTGTTTAGTGGTTAGTATTTGTTACTTATGTACTGAACTGGTGGTTTATTTGATTACAACAAACTTAAAAAAATACTAAACCTCACCATATACTTTTGACAACATTCTGTTGAACACAATCACTATTTTTTTAAAATCTAGGTGGAAGCTTTATACAACTCACTGAACACCAGTGATAGCTGACTGTAAAAACGCTTCGCAGGACAAGTCCTGCCAAGCAAAATACATCCTTGTACATTTTGCAATAATGTCTACAAAAAAAAGGGGGAACAAAAAAACTTGCAACACTGAAAACAGAGTCCAAAAAAAAGGCTTCTTGAGATAAAGCTGGAATATTACTGGGCAATTTTTAGGGAAAGTGTGTTACTAATGACATATATGTATTACATTAAAAAGACTATGGGCATAGGCTTGTATTGAAGAACTGACAAATCATTTGAACTTAATAGCGACTAGACTAAGTTGGAAGAATCATCTAAGCTTTGTTTACATTTGAAGCTTTATTTAAATTTTTTAATTTTATGTGTATGAGAATTGTAACACTGCAATTTTACCTTAGCTTTGGCTCTTTGCAGTACAAAGAATTCAAAAGGAACTTCTGTCCAAATCCAGATACAAGACTGGCTATCACAAGACACACAGAATTTAAGCTAAATGTTTCAGAAAGCTTTATTCTCTCTAATGAACTGTTCCTATGCTACTTCAGTATGCATTACGACTTACCTAAAAGTCTGCACCTGAATAGGCTCCTTCTGATTTTGCCCACGCAACTGGTATATTTCTTTTGATGCTTTCTTTAGCATTTTTTCAGCTGCTTGCTCTTGGTGATGTTCAAATTTGGTCTGTCTGGTCTGAAAACAAGAAACATAATGCTTAAAATGGACATGTAAATATATAAAACACAAGAATACCCACATTAAAATAATGGATTTTTTTTTCCCACTCACCACAGTGAAACCACACAAGTACATTGTCTGAAACAGCGGATCATCTAAGAATTATAAATGCAAAAGACTGAGGTGCTTCATTTCTTAATGCTCTTCAGATAGTTATGTATTAAATTAATGAAATTTACTGCACACAGAACTGTCAAACAAGATCTTACAATAAATTTAGGCTCAGTCTTTGTCTCAGATAATCCAATGACAATCTTGTTTGTTGTGCAGTTTTGCCACCTTTGTCTACAACTTCCTTCTCCAAGAACAGGAAAAAAAAAATCACATATGTGGAGACCATTCCAAGTACTTGTAAAAGAAAAATCAAATTAGCAAAATTTCTTTTAAAGATCAAAAGAAAGACAATTATTAAAGTTCCAATAACAAATACCTAAACCAAAACAAATTAACAACAATAATAAATAAATAAAACCCAAAACAAAACAAAAAGTGCCACTGGCAAATTGGGCCATTCTCTAAAAACCTGTCCTCAAATAAATACAGAGTTTGGTAACAATCAATGCAATAGTTTTTATTGTGCAAACTTCAAGAGAAGAAACTCACTATTTGTAATTCTATAAAAAACAGAATGTCTATGGACATCTTGTCACAATCAAGACATTTTGAAATCAGAAGTTTCTGAACATAGTGAGTGCTCACATCATGTTACCATACCTGCCTTTCTGCTTCCTTCAACAAGTTTCGGAATCGCTCATCCCGAAGGACCCAGTGGGGTAGATCTGTCTGCCCTCTGAGCTGGGCATCTTCCAGACGCTGTCTCAACTCTCTTAAAACACATATCTCCTCATTCAGCTGTCTCTGTCTAGTTCTGGATGCCTGGAGATCCAGCTCCAGGTCTAAGGATGTCCTTGCCATAAGCTCAGCCAAAGATGATCTGCAGGACTGCTGAGTTATTAGGATTCAAACAAAATGCACAATTTATTACTCTCAACATGGTTAACTGGTCTTGCTTTAGCTATACAGACCATACATTTTCTATACTTACTTCACACGCAAAGTCTTTTTCACATGAAGTTTTGGAGATTATTTATATCCCCCAGTGAAAGGCTAGCTAGCTGCAGGGGTTTTCTGTATCATACATAAACTTTTTAAATTAATGCTTTCTACTACCTCCTTTGACAGTCTACTTTTGAATTTTTCTACTACCTCCTTTTACAGTTTCCTTTTGACTTATAAATATTTAACTAATTGAAGTTTATGGACTAAAATTCCATGTTATGATGATAAAAAAGGGATGTAATATGAAAAATTCATAATGAAGTCATGACATCAGAAAATACTGTACTGAGCAAGATTCCTGCCTTTCTCTGCCCACTTGTTCCACAGCATGACGAGTGGCACAGGGGCAAAAGAAGAGCTTAACCTATTAACTCCTGAATACTTGGGTCTCAAATTTGTTAGGCTGCATGGGAGGAGAGATGAATGTTTTACTGCCATATTCACACACACTTTTCTGGGCCCACACCCTGCATCATAAACTAGATTGTAAAGATTTATCAAACTTTATGTCTAAATCAATACAAATTCAGTCCCTATTAAACTAATTTTTGTCTGCCACACTTTTTTCCCTCCTTAATAATTGTTCACAATTGTATTTAACTTCTCCAGGTCTACCTTTTAGCTTAAAATGTCCAAAACAAACACAAAACATGCCCCACACCCCCAATTACATTGCAGAAGCTTTCTGCACTTCCTAAAAGGACCAGAATGCACCTGCAGACATGTAAAGCTTAAGTGTAATAAGTACCAGTGTTCTAGTAACCTAGTGAAAAGTAAAAATTCGTTTCCTAGGTATATTACCTGCTTATACCGTAGAGTGCGCCTCTCCAGCGTATTCCGGACAAAAGGGGACTTCCTTGGCAGGGTTGAACTGTCACTGTCACTGCGATACAGCTGATGAGAAAAGATAGTGAAAATATAAGTTGCTTACAAGGTCATCTTCATTAAGACATCTGTATTATTTTTTCTTTTTTTTTGGTTTGGAGACTTATTTTTTAAAATACACTGAAACTGTCTTGTTTTAAGCAACTGATTTTTTTCAGCTTTAGTTATTTATAAAAATGTATATATAACAGTGCTTATATGGTATAGTTGCAGTAATTCAAGAAAACTTAAAATCATCAATGTTATACAGATAAGCTTCACCAACCATTCTACTATATATCCAAGACAAAAGAACCTAAAAAAACGTGGAGGGGGGACTTAGAAGCAATAATATTTCATCCTAAAGCATTTACTGTCATGGGCACAAAGAATACAGTCTCCCACTTTTACCTCCCATCTGATTTTAAGTAAATGCAGGTTAAGTGACAGTGTTCAATGATCTTTTCCTTTTGGTGCTATCTGTTATCTGGTGTGCAAGGGTCTTTTACTCACATTTTCTATATTACAAACAGATACGTAATTTAGAAATCAAACTGAAAAAATTGAGGGTTTGTGTGCACTGTGCACAATGTAAGAAAGAACAAAAAACAGAATTTCCTTGGTTTAGGACAAAGCACAAAATTTAAAAATCATTATTGCATTTTTAAGCTCAAGCTCTCAGAAACTTATGAAAGAGTACAATCAAAGCTACGTGTATTCCATCAATGTTGCAAAACCAATACCCACATATCAATCTACAAAACCATGAGCCAACTGCTTATAAGCCTTTCACCACTGAACACAGCAATCAACTAACGTGAGTTGATCTTCAATTACTTGCACCAGTGCACCCAGGAATCCTACGTTCCACTGCTGTAACAGGCACCCTATGACTGATATTCATGACAGCAATAAAGTCGTAACAATATTTATGCAATAACCATAAGATTAAGCATTCAGTGCCCTTTTTCAAACTTTTATATATGTCAAAAGTTAAACATGGCTTCTAAGCTAACTTTTTATACGCCTCATCAGACAGCACTGAACCTCTGTAAAGCCAATCACCCTAGCCTAACATCTGAGGTTGCCAAGGGATAGAGCTTAATATCTAATTTATCATTCTTAAATTTCAAATTAAATCCATCCAGGTTTAAACTCTTAAAAAGAGTCTGGGAAACTCTTCCCCACTGCTATGTTTAAATTCAATGAAAGATTATTCATTACTATTAAAAAGTAGCATAAGTTTCTTATAAATGCAACACAGCCTTAAAAAGAAATTATCAAAAACATATATTATATTTGCATGGAGGCCCCTCCCCCCCTCCTTCTTTTTAAGCCTTACTCACTCTGCAAACATATTGACTTCGTGCTCCAGGCGAGAAGGTCTGGGAACGAACAATGGTGCTGCTTCGAACAAAAGCAGAACCCCGTGGCCTGCGGCTGGTTCTCTCTTTTGGAATAATAGCAACTTCTTCAGGAAACAGATCCTCGGTGTTAGTTTCCTTATCCACCTAAATTTCAATGAAGGAAATTTTTTTATTTTTTCCTCATTTTTTCTCTTGTAGCCAAAACAATCAGACATTTCAACAATATCAAAAGTAAACAATTTGCTCTGCTAGCTAGATTCAAATCTGAATGAGCACTGAGAACAGAGCATGAATTACCTCATTTTTAAAAGTTATAAAACTAGGTCATTCAAAATTATAAGATTACCTTTCAGAAGCCTTTACTGCAACAGTAACAATTATGAGATGCAGTTATAACATGAATCATAGCTGCAGAGCACAAGGACTGCATTCAGGACTGGCAACTAGGCACTAACCAAGCTACCACCTGATCTCCAGCCTCAACAGAAGAAAACTGAGTCACTTTTCAATGAGAACAGTGACTGAAGCAAATAACCACCTTAAAACTAGAAGAAGTTAAATGAAGAGAAGGAAAGAAAAAAAAGGTACTGAAAGACTGTTCAAACAATGATACAAGAACACTAAAATATTCAGAAAGACAGAAAACATGACCTATCTAGCAAAGTTTCCAAACTTTTAGTGGACTCTCTCCTCACAAGGAGGTATGATCTTCCCTAAAAGTCAGCACAAATGGTTTATGTTCCTCTACTTCAATGAAAATGTGCTGATTTCAGCTTGTTCAGGATTATTTTTAGTGTCTCATATCTTGAATAAAAGAGATTTTAAATACATCAGTTTCAACACAATTATTCCATGTTATTGTAACACCGAAACAGTAATGCAAGTCTTAAAACATTACACTTCCTTCTTCACAATTCCATCAAAATTCTTATTTCTAAGAGCACTGGAAGTTGATCATGATCTTTTCTGTTACAATTTCAGGTAAACACAGAAATTGATACAGGTGCATATTTACAGATTATGTAAAGGCCACAGTAAAAATAGTTTGCCTCTTGATATAAAAACCAAATTCTGTTTAGAAATAACTAGCAAGCAAACAAAAAAACCCCAGCCCTAAAGGGGCATTGCTAACAACTCAATAGCGACACTGCTGTAATGAAGGCAGTGCTGATACAGGGTTGTAAATGTAATTTCTGATTCTTTTCTCTCCTGATCAATTCAGACTCAAACTCTAGGAGCAGCAGTAACACACAGTGTGTGGGCCAGGCATTTGGCAGTTTCTGTACTGCAGTGTCTTCTCTCATTACCTTTAGTGGCGGAGGCTGCATTTTTCCAGAACTGTACTGGCCTGCTTGAGTCGCAAACATGTGTCCAGCTAACGAATCCCCACAAAATGGCTCTGGATAAGGAGGACTAGTCTGGGTGCAATTACTGCATCCACTGTCAACAGATTCTGCTTGCCAACTCCTAAAGTCAGAACATCACAATAATTTTGCAGGTATTAAAAAAACTCATGCAATTATGCATCACGTTTATGTATTTCATTATCCAAGTCAGTTTATCATTTAAAAGTATTATTTCTCCAATAAAAATACAGAATTTTCATAGGTAGAACACAGCCTTTTTGCATTTCTGCAGGTACAGAGAAGTAAATACATTTCATAGCAAAAAAAATCACCTTCCCTAATTTTCTTTAAGCACATGTTCTGGTCTTTTTAACAATACTAAAAAAAAAAATAACAAAAAGAACACCACCACTCATGTAAGAAACTAGGAGTATTATTAGGGATGAAATCACAACCCTAATATTTTTTCATGTCTCCACAAAATTTTATTTATTAGTACAGGACTATTACAAACCCATTACAGTTGCCTCCCTAGCAAAGTTTCTGTATGATAAAATGTTTTCCCACTCCCCAAATTCCAGGTCCTCTAAACTCAACAAGCTATTCAAGTAAGGTTTTCTCCTGTTTGCACATCATGACAGAACAGAATTTTATACTTGCAGCACTAACAGGGAGCAGATCTCAGAATAAGGACCTACTGTACTCCTTCTCTATTTCAGACTATACCCATAGTTTAAATATCTTTTATGAGGTATTAATTATTAACTGTTTCATGAGGCATTAAAGCAACCATTTTTACCTTTCTGATATGGCTTCTGCCTGATCTTCCTTTCTTTCCATCTCCAAGATTTCTTCCTCTGTGTACTCCAGTTTCACTCTCTCTTCTGCCAGCTCTCTCTCAACTGCTTCTAGCTGGGCAGTGGTCCTAGCTAATAGGGCTGTCACTGCATCCTGAAAGGTAAATTAGACTTCAAATAAAACTGTTTGAAAAAAGAAATATACTTAATGCATATTATTTAGAGAAAAGACAATAAAAACAAAGCCACTGTATGTTCCTTCAGAAAAAAAAACAAACAAAAAACCTAAACAAAACCAAACAAAAACACAAACAAAACCCACAACAACAAATAACCCAAACCAAGCCACAAACAAAAAAATCTGCCCTGAATCTTAGCAATCAAAAAGTATGTGGTGTTCAACTTGTCACAGAAACTGGGCAGACGTTATCTCACTGTGGAACATCATCCAGCAAGATAGTCAGAAGAGACCTCTGAAGGTCACCTAGTCTGATGTCCTGTCCAAAGCAGGCAAGGCATCATAGCCACCTCAGGTTGTCCAGAACCCAGTCAAGGGCTGAAAAACCTCCAAGGATGGAAATTGCACAACCTTTTTTGACAAGCTCTTCAAGTGCAGAGGCAGAAATTTTTAACAGTTGGACTGGAAACATCCATACAAACATATACAGGGTACTACCTCAAGCATCTGTCCGGACATGATCTAGTTTTTAATTATTCTTCTGAAATCCAGAAGACCATAAGAGTTAAATTAAACACCTCAAAAACCTGCACCTGAGATAAGAGCACAAAATATCACACTGAAGGTCTTATTTGACAAATAAATAAACAAATCACTTTTATAGACCCATACTGTTTTAACTGTAGTTACATTTCCAGAAGACTGAGGAATACTGTCTTCACACTGGTTTTTGGTCTTTGCTCTCTGGGGCTCTGAACCAGTGAAGATCTGAACAGTATACCAGTGAAGCTGCATCTCACCAGAACTCTCTGCATCAGTCAGGTTTATCTGAGCAATGCCCTATGAAAAACAAAAAGCATTGACCACAATAAGATAAACATACTCTGCAGGATAGACACCTTCTTATTTCAAGCGTGTTTTACTTACAATGTAAAAACCCCATTCATCAAATACTGTCTCTTAAAAGAGACAGTTTTGTTCCATTGTGTTACGATGTCTAAGATTCTGAATTTCTTGTCTCTTTCTTACTATTACTTCCAGGAAGGATCAGAGTAGATATTAAATTTTTAAAGTTGAAAAATTAAAATTGTATGACTGATGTAGATATGCTTGAAACCTGACAGCTATTAATATTTTATTTTTAAATCCCTCTCAATTACATACCTGATTTCTACATTCACTTAAATTATTATAACTTTAACAATGTTACTTGAATTTGTGGTTTTTTGGAGAGAATTACATTCTGATACCTTTCTGTTCTCTGGTCCTCAAAGGCATCTTTCAAATGGAAAAAAAATGTTGTGTAAACTAATTATTTTCCTGCCTATTTATATCATAAGATTGTCAAATGGGCCACAAAGCTATTTTTCCTCTTTGCAGGCCATCCTTACATCTCCCAGATTCAGGTGAAAAGAGGTTTAATGGAGGCTTCCCACGAAAAGTGTTTCAAACTTTGAAGTAGCCCTACTCCATCAGAGAGTGCTCATGTAAGAAATTCTCAGTGGTGTTCACCTAATTAAAAACAGCTGTAAGCAAATCCATGCTGCCTATTTTATTTATTATTTTTTTAATCAGTTCACTAGCTGGACCTACCAATGATTTTATATCAGTTAGCCTCTAAGTACTGCTTTTGCCTTTATCTGGCTATCTCTACAACCTGTTCATTTCCATGCTAGTGGACCACATGCTAAGAATATTTTCATTTATATCACTGTAAACTCCTGTAAGATGGTTTTCATCTCTCATAAACCAAACAGCTGGATACAATGATTCTAATAGTAAAGGCAGTAGGAATTGTACACAGAAACCGCATTCAACTTTAGGCAGGTAAAGAAACAGTTAATTAGAAAATAATAATTAAAAAAACATTGTATTGTTTTTCCAAGATAAATGTTCCCTGGGGCTCTGTTTAAACAGGTGCATAAAGGACAATGGAGAAAAGGTTTTGAGACTAACAAAATAATGTGATACTGGGATACAGCATGTTACTGAGGAAGTAATTTCATGTCAGTATATTGGTGGCTAGAGAGATGACTTTTCTTTTTTCTACATAAAACAGAGATGTCTTCTAATTATCTACTTGCTCTGATACAGCGTATAAAAGAAACGTGTATCAAACACTGACATTTTTATATCTGAGTTGGAAAATGTTTAAGACATTCTGAGTATGGTTTTAGAAGTAGAGACTAAAACAGTTTTCCTGCCATCGATATTGCAGAAAACATATGCTTAAGACATCTGATACTGCCCTACACACTGCATTTATTAAGCAGATAAGCAAGCCTGCCAAAGAAGCTGTCACTGCAAAGTGAATCACTAATTGGGTAGAAAATCACCATCAAATCCAACTGATAATTATCAGTACTGAAAGGACTAATTAATATTTCACCTCTACCTCAAGATTTGGAGCTCACTCAAAAGGATGAAGAAACCAAGGTGGGTCTGCTAGAGGTCTGTCATGTGCCTGCTCTGACACATTTGTTAACAACTTGGATGTCAGAAGAGTAGAAGTATTTATGAATCTCTCTGTGACATCAGATAGGCATGTCTCTTTAAGAGAAAAGGATCAGAATTTAAAATAATACTAAAAAATGGGACAAATGTTCTGAAATAAAAACACAAAATGCAAAACAAGTCGCACTCAAGAAGAATTCAAATAAATTAAGACATGGGGAATAATCAGTTGTTCAGGGCTGTAAAAGATCAGAAAGTCGGAGTGAAACAGCAATGCTGTGTGATTGTAAGAAAGGCATTCACATTTCTTTGATGTTTTGTCATGAACTACATATGCTAATCATGAAAAATAACAATTCCCTTATCTCAACATTGATGAGGCCACCGGGGAAGAAATAAGCCAATTTAACCCAGAAAAAGGTCTTTCAGCCATGCAGTGCACGAGTAAAAAAGGCTGAGAGAATGGAAAGACCATCCCCCAAGTTTAATATATTTATTTCTTTATAAGTGAAATTTAGAACTATTTGACAGAATTTATTTTTTTTAACTCCTTGTTATGTTCAAATACTTGTATAACTTAAGATAAACTCCAGCCTGGCTTCTGTATTTAGGAAAACATTACAGTGGCATAATCTAATTGAAAAAAAAGCAGTCATCAAGAATTTGAGAAATTTATGGATTATTAAATAGACGGGAAAAACAGTAATCTCAGTGGAAGAGACCTTGAAAGACAAAGGCCTTGTTGACAGAGACCATCACAGCAGTTCCAAAGAGAGATAGGAAATGTTTTCTCCGTTTGAGAAAATGCTCAATTTGCAGCTAAAGAGAATAACAATGTTTAAACAGATACTTCAGTGCATCTACCTTAAGAAATTGTGACATTGTTTCTCTCCTTTTGAGTAGAACTGCTAACTTACCTAAAGTATATTACTAGCTACTGCTGACAAAGATATTTCTGACAAAACTACACTAAGACTATAGAAAAGAAAAAATCCCTACCAATATAACCTGAAGACCTATCTTTTTTTTTTCCAATTCAGTAACAGCAGTTAGAATAAAAGCACCTTAAACTTAGATGTACCTGTGCCAGTACCAAGATACTTGACCCTTAAATAGCTATTTAGCTTGCCATAGGAACAGGCTATACCAGTATAAAGCATTTTACACCAATATATCCAGCCTGTTCTTGAGATGCTTTCTCTTTCATTATGTTGTAGTGCAAAAACGACAAAACTTCCTACTACAGACAAGACCTTGGGTCCACTTCTGTCAGTGTTAGGACCTCTATTTATGTAAGATGCTACTTAAAGGTGGACTAATAAACATGCACTCTTGACAAGATTTGCTCAAATAAACACCTCTTACCCATAGCCCAGCATGCCAGTGAGATGCCTTAACTTAACTTCTTTAACAGGCTTAAAAATTCTTTTCCCTAACCCATTCAAACCCCTCACTGCAATGACAACCCACTCACTTCAAAACAGCCAGGACACACACAGGCATTATAGTTCCATGCAGAAATAGAAGTCTTGAGCACAGTGTAGTTTAAAAGCTGTCAGATTAAGTCTTTTGGGAGAAGTTTAATTTTTTACACAGTGCATTCCTTCTTCCACCAAAATTTAGAAACAGCAGATTTTTCAACTTTCCACAAAACAGACACTTCTAAGAAATGCATTAAACAAATAAAAAATTAACTCCTTATCTACTAAATCCCATAGCAATGAATGTAAACCTTACATCAATTTTCAACATGCCTCTGCAACGTAATAGTAAACAGTAGAACAGATTACTTTCAATATGGCTTAAAACTTTTCAATTTTCAACCTCTGCTAATTTAGTAAGATTTCATGTAACCCCAAAATGCATATATTTCAACTTTTTAAAAATCCCACCTTTTTATTCACAGAACTATACTTACATATGTGCACAAACAGACACATTAACATGCAACTCTATCAGAACTTCTTACGGAAAAATAAAGACTTCACTTTCTCTTTATAATCTTAAAAATTATTCCTCAAGTAACTTTAGTTTTCCGTATCAATGGCTTTTAAGAAACAGAACCACTTACCAATAGTTCTTCTTGTTGCTGATGATCAACTGAACAGATATACAGCTGCAGTGATTTTAATTTCAAAACACTTGAATGCACAGGGATTCGGAACACTTCATTAAATATTAACGGAGTTTGGAATTCCAAAGCTCTAGAGCAGTAAGTGGTTGGTGTGCCTGACTCAAGCGGTGGCAAATAAACTCTCACATGACTGAGAACATCAAAACAGACAAATAGCACAATTCAGACAAAGAAAGCTATTTTGCATTTCTCAAAATCAAGCTATGCAAAAACGTTAGTGTAACACCTACACTAAGAATCTGCTCTGGGATCTCATCATCACAGAAATTTACTTTGTATTCTTAACGCACAAGATCTGCAAAGCTAATCCAGAAATGCTATATTTTCTAACTAAAACTATTTTTTTTCCAACTTGCTGCTTAACAGAGGCAAGTGGGACTTGAGCTCCCCAGAGCTATCCAAGGCATCTACAAGGAACTAGCAATTATGATATAGGAGCTACGGGAGAGCTACATACAGCCTTCCTCTGAGCAGCAGCAGATGGAGGCCAGGTGCCACACTATGATATTTCAAATGGAAACACATGCCTATATTTAGGCAATTGCATTACCCCATAAGTGTCACTGATCCATTTCTTCCTTCCACCAACTAACCTTTTTTTCCTCCTTAAGAAATTCAGCAAGGATGGCAAAAGAAATCTGTAGTCATTGCATCCATCTGCAGTCTTAAAAAACTAATTTAAATATCTCATGCCATCCCATTTGAGACTCCAAGCCAAAACCAAAATCAACAGTCATTTTCATCTGACAGAAGGCAGCAGAGCTACTTAGAGAATTGTTTCCATGTTCTCCCATTCCTGACTGCTTGTCCAGCCCCTGAACTTGAGGCTCACTCAAGTTCACTGCACAGCTGCATGAACTCTTATGCCACCACCAGAGAGGGGCTGACACTGGCAGGCAAATAAATGGTTAGAGGACTACTGGAAGAGCTCATTATGGTGGAACTGCAGCACTGGAGTGTGGAGCATCAGTTAGTTAAACAGATTCACGTGCTGTAAAAATTAAGAGATCCAGCTCCTCTGCTCACTGGCTGCTGCAGGTGAACTTCTCCCCGGCTGCCCCAGCACCTGATCCAATGAATGCACAGTTGCATGGAGAAGTTCATTAAACTGGCCAAAAGTTTTTTCTGCTTTTTTGGTAACAGAAACTTATTTTTTTGATAAAACTGATTTTTTTTATTCACCCTGCAGCAATGCAATTTCTTAAATCCAACCCAGGTAGGGTTGAGAAGAATGGAGAACAGAACTGCCTTTCTGAGTCATTTAGATGCCCGATTGCCTTGATGACAATGTCCATCAAACCTCCTGGAGTAATAAACATGTATAATAAATACAAAAGAACATAGGTCATTAAAGACTACGCTTGTTACCTGACCATTGTGACAGAGGTTCTATGAAAGGGACACTTTGTGTCCATAAAATTAACCCTTTCCTCATGAAAACTAAGACATATTCTCCAGAAATAGCTTAATTTTGAACGAAAGCAAATAAATCTACAGTATTTATGACTGTGGCACAAAACAAGCAATGATCAGACTTTGGGTGAAATTTAAGCTTACATTTTGCAGTTTTCTTTAACAACTAGACTAGTAAAGTTCTTCAGCTGTAATACATGGACTAACAGACATTCACTTCCACTGTCATGCCTGGAAAATAAATTTCCTGTGTTAGTCACCAATCATCAATATTTTGCTTAAGAAATAGAGATGACTAGAAAGATTTAAAGAATATAAAAGCACATTTTGTTGTTAAACAAATTTCTTAGACGAATCAGTTTCAATTAAAAGCAATTACAGATATCACATTCTGGTAACAGAACATTATTAATAACATTAGCTCCAGTAACACAGTTAATAGAACTAAGAGAATTAAACATTATTCAGTTTCAAAAGAATAAGTTGCCTTACACTATGCCTCTTGATAACAAACAGGTTTTATAAACTACATTCCTTAAACAGTTACACCATATGCTTATATGTGTGTGCATGTGTAACAACATATCGGTTACATTAGACAAATCAGTCTGCATTATTTTCATGGGTTATTGAAAATAAATTTAAAAATTCTACTCTTTCACATCTACATGAATTTACAAAACTCCCAAGCTTAGGAATTAATTTTCCAAGAGGTAGAGACAACTCTGGAGGGCTGCCTAAGATATGACATCCTGCCTTGCACAGCAATAATCTACCCTTTCGCACGTTGTTCCCACTACCAACAACAGCGTGCCATAAGCACAGGATTTCAAAGCTGTATTTGGGAACTGTGTTCCTATTTGTGTCTCTTTACCTGTGACTTTTCTAAGGTAATCCTCCTTTATCTGGCATAAAAAGATCTCGCTTACAGAGACATATCCCTATACCCATACTCATACTAATGGCCGAGACAATGAAAATAAATGCTACTGAAAGAAGTAGTGAAGGCCCTTTCAGCAGTCAGCATTGAAAGGATGAACTGAATGAACTGCAGTTAAGGCATATCCCCAACACAAAGTGGCATGTGACTAACTAATCTGTACACACACTAAACTTCAGCTGTCAGTTCAGAAACTTCTTAAAAATACCCACTGAAGTTCAGTTCATTAAAAAGTTAACAAACCCAAGAAAAGTAGTCAGCAATTCCTGCAGAGCTGACAGGGAGTAAGAGGAGTAACTACTCACAGAAATCCAACATGTATTTGTGGTTCTTCATTACTGGCAGCATCACCATAAACAGGCTCTTCCAGATCTTCATTCCTGTAGGAACAGAGAGTACTGTAAACTACATAGTGACCTAAGCTGTTAAAACATAATGAAACTAACATTTATTTTGTGATTTGTGGATACAAGCAACTGTTTGGTAATATAGGAAGAACTGGTAATGTAGAAGGAACTTAGACATCTATTTAAAAACACACAGCAGTAGTAATTCATAGTTGTAAAACTTGAAGTTTTAGAATTACTTTTTCAAGATATTTATGTTATTTTAATATCTATTCTGTCTTCCATTTCTCTTTAGCATCCTCCAAACCTTATCTTCTTCCCAGTTACTGTTTAGTTAAAACAATTGTATTAAGTAACATGCCTTTATGCATCCTTCAATCACTTGGTCAACCTACACATTTTTAGATTTTTAGTAGTTTGTATATTTCTTCCTCTCAGTTATACTTTTATCACATGCTACTCAGAATTGTAAGTCACACTCTGTATAAGTTTATCTTGTTATAGATGGTTGAAATAAAATTACTGATTTGACTAGTAACCTGAGAAAACTGTTTTTCAAGGGAGAATGATACGGTGTTAAAATGTCAGAGACAATAAAGTGGAAGTTTGTTGTGAAGATGACCGTGGGACTGCATGTAAAAAGCTTCTCTCCTTTAAAACATGCAATCTAGTATTTCTATGTTACAAAGAACTAGGAATGTTGAAAGCCTATTCAGAAATTCACAACTAACTCTTTCGGACCATGTGGTAGAAAAGGAATATTTCCAGCTTACTATGCATTTATACACCTGACCTTTTGCTTAAAGCTTCAAACACGCCACTGTCACTAGCCAGTGAATGATCTGAGAGACATGCTGAAACTCGCCTGGCTCTCCTCTCCGATCTTCTACCACTGTCTCCTCGCAGAGTTACGGCTGTCACGGAGAAAAAAGTGAAAACAACATCAGCTCAAGGCAATTTCTTAAAATCAAAGAGGAAACGTATTGTATCAAAACTAGCAGCAAAAGAGCACAAACATAGTTCACTGATTTTTCATCTAACTTTAAATTAAAAATCTAGAATACAATTGACCGGAGATTTTCTGTGGGAGAATTAAGGAAGGAAGTTTGTGGGCAATTGCTCTCTGACAAGACTAAGTATAAACCAATTGCATTGTTACTAAATGTTTTTCTCATAGAATAATCCCTTCGTAAAGGAAGACTTACATTAATTCAACATACGTACACATGATATCCTAAACTTTTCAGATTTACCTACTGAATATACAATAGGTTGAAAACAAACACAGAGACTAATTCTTTTAAAAAGTTATCTGATGTGAGGTTTTGTTCTCATTTTTTTCCTAATACAAAATCTCAAAGCATACTGTTTATACCATCACATAATAGCAGCTTTATTTACAGTCCGAGAGGCATTATCAAAAAGAACCAGTGCTTTCCAACTCACTCAGACCACTGTTTCTTCAAATTCTTGGTGAATGACTTTGACTGGGGGAAGGAGGAAGCAATATTCAAACCCCTCTTCCACCCTTCCCTGAATCACCAGCAACACCATAAAAAGCAACATTTTCACATTGTAAATGTACCAACAAAAATTATGTTATACATCAGGTTTTGCACAGGCAAGTAGGTATAGCAGCTACCAGTCCTTTAAAGTACATGCACAAGCAGTCATGATCAAGAACTGGATAGGAGAGGTTTCAACACTTCAATGATAGCTCCTAACTTAAGGTTGTTTTCTTCTGAGTACTAGGGAGAACCATTAAGCAGACTTGCAAAGTGCAGTTTCTTCACTGTGCAGCGAAGAACTGTTACCCTCTTCTACCTAAAGTTCAGTGAACTATCCTCAAAGCGGGAAAGTAATGGAAAAGAGATGCCACTTCAAAAGTGGGGAAGGCATTTTATTTGCTTCTGCTCGTGCTTAAGAAATTTAAGACAGCATGGAAGCATTCACAGTTCCAGCAGAGTGACAGTAGCACAGAGCATATTGTGTGGGAGACAAGCACCAGCTGACATTCACAGCTTACTGCCCCCAACTAAGGATGAAGCATGTCTTACTGAAAGTAACAACTTCCTGAGTACCTCTGTTACACATTATCTTAAGGCATCAAAATTTATTTCTGATACCTACCAGTAAGTTTCCTTCAGCTGAACACCAACCCACGACCTGAGCTCTGCCTGCAGAACCCAGCTGAGGTGTGGTGAGTCACACCCCTGCTTGGTACCCATCTCACCTCCCACCCAAGCACCACCAGGACAGGACATCAGGCTCGGGAGCTCAATAGAAGTCTTACAGATTAACAACCATGTCACTGTTATCAAGAGAAGGCTCTGGGTGAGGTCACTGTGGGATTGGCAGACAGGGTACACCCAAGCCCAGCAGTTCTGTTATCAGGCCACTAACAGCATGAAACACCCAAAGGTATTACAAAAATCACACAGTCTTGTTTGGAGCTAAAACTCCTGTATATCAGCAGAACAAGTTCTCTATCCTTTGGATTCATAAGTAGTCCTATGGACCTCTCCAAATTCAATGAAGGATTCTGTCATCATCAGCTATGGAAGAAACTTCTCTGCTGGCTACGAGCAGCCCACTCTGCACTTGTCTCTGTGCCTGGAGAAAGAACCACCATTCCACTCCATCTCTAGGTAGAGCATCCTACCCTTATTGTACATGATACATTGTGCAGTGTTGCTCATGGCATCCTCACCACAAATGAGAGCCAAGTTCAAGCGACCACACAGAAAGCAAAGAAATTGTATTTGAACCACACTCTCCTCTATATCACTTATAAAAGTTATGGGTTTGTGGGTTGTTTTGGTTGTTTGTGTTTTTCTAGGAGGGTTTTTTGGTTGGTTGGTTGGTTTTTTCTTCTTCTTTTTCTTAAAAACCTTTTGATTTGGTGAGTCTACCTCAGTTCTGTCACTGGTATTTATGCAGAATCAAAACTCTGTAGAGACATCTATAGAAAAACATATCAAAGTTTCCCAATAATTTTATGTCACTAGAAAGATGCTGAACAAAAGTGCGTAACTTTTTTCATGAAAGTGCTTCTATAATTTCTGTACTAATATCAACAAGTTACACTAGGATGACTTCTTTTTGTAAATAAGCCCTTGTCTCACCCCCTATGTGAACACTTTGTATAGAGGTACTTGACAAAGGACCTTGTGGACTCTCTCCTTTGGAAGTTCACATCCCAATTTGTCTGGAAGAAAAAGTTGGTCTCAAGCACCAATACAACGAAATGAAAAACTGACATGTTACAACAATGTTGTAACTTGACGATGATTTGCTCACTGCCTGCAGGCCATGGAAGCATTCAATAACCTCTGGATAATCCCAGCAAATTTGGGAGAGATGCACCAAATATGCCCTTGACTGGGGGGGGAAAATCAGCAAGAAAAATTGGTCAAGATGAAAGAGACATCAGATTTTGGTTTAAACAGAAAAAGTTTAGCATACGTTACAGACCTTGCAATGCTGGATTGTTTAAAAATTAAGTTTCTAAGACAGATCATCACCTTTAATTTTCTTATTTAAATAACAAAATCAGTGAAGAATGTATATGATTTTCCAGACCTACTGGGTGCCAAAGTTTGATAAATATAAGACAGGCCTGAATAAAAGAACATTCTCAATGTGATTAGTTGAAAAAGAGAACTTTGGGTGCCCAAACTTTCATTAGCTATTAGCTAAAAAATACATAAATAAATCTAAAGCATGTTTCACAAGCATAGGAGACTACAAATACTGCATGTCAGTAAAACACTCTCCTAAAAACTAATCAGATACAAACTGACCTTACCTACCAAGGTGCTGTCAGGCATTACTATGATACAATAAAGCTGAACATCAGAGACCACTTTTCCCAGGAATTTAACTATAGCTGTGAATGTATTGTTTAGTTGACATTGCAAGAAAATTAAGTATGCCATAATGATTAAACAGATACAGCACAATATCAAACAAAACCAAATGTAGCAAAATCTCCTGTTTCTTCTCATGCAACTCAAAAAAAAAGCAAAAACAACCACCAACAACTAAAAAAAACCAACCACTAACCAAAACAAAACAACCAGCACTTCAGACAGAAAAACACACTGGGAATTACAGGCAAAAACAGCACAATAAGAAATTTCAAGTTCACTTACAGTGAATTTTTCTGTTTTGCCGCATGAGAAACAAGACAAAATGAAAAGCATACAGTGATAAATCACCTTTTAGACCTATGACAATATTTTGCAAACAAGAGATTATTTAGGCATTAAAAGAAATTAGCACACGAAAGATTATTTTACTATAGAGAAGAGATAGTGAAGATATGAAAGCCCGCTATTTTATTAACACATTTCCTCCCACTCCCAGCTTTATAAATATGATGGATTTAACTTTTCAAGCATATTCCCTCGACTCACATATGCTAGCATATTTCACAATGTGTCCCTGTGACAGATGCAGAACAATAAAACAGCAGACCAGCAACTAAACCTCAAAACTGCAGTTCCTGAAAAACCCCTTGAACTTGGTCAAGTGCTGTGTCAGTGCAAAGTACATGCAGTATATTAGTGTTAATCCTTCTAGCCCCGAAAAACAGTGAAGGAAAAGGCAAAAGATTTCTTGGAACGAAGACCTACTGGTTTTGCAGCAAGGCTTTATGCTACCAGACCGCTGGGTGGCAGCAGCAGGGCACACTGCCTAGGACCTCATTGAAACCCAAAACCCCCCCAACATCTGGGGGTTCCCGAACTGTAATATAAGAACTTGATGCTCCATCAAATTCTTCCAATAAAAAGAGTACAAAACCAAAATAATTTCAAAAGTTTCAACTGCTACTTGCAAACAACTGCGTTACAATTGCAAACCACGAGCTACAGAATGTGAAGCAAAAAGTAGTCAAAAATCAGAAAGGTTAAACAAAGTTTTCTAAATCAATCATTTTCAAATGCAAATACTAAAAAAAAAAAAAAAGTCTCAAAAAAAGGCAGCCTGGCTACCTTTGAACCATACATTCTTCCTCAAAAAGCAACACAAAATAGTCTGTTGTACATAGAGAAAAGTTGTAACCCCAGACTAGGAGCTGGACGCCACAGAACTGACAGCAGGTAGCACAGACATTTTCAGAGAAATGTGAAATGTGTAGAAATGTAATAGAGAAAGAAGAAAGGGAAAATCAAAGCAGGATCTTGACCCTCATCCTATATTGCTCCCTAGGCCCTCACACCAGGCTTCACTTCTAGGAAACACGTACGAGCTATAAACGAACTACTTGGATATTTTCACTTACCACAATGGGTGAAGACATGCTGTGGTCTGATTTGAGGTTTAAAGAAAGCCTCAGGAAGCCTCTTCATGGCACTACTTTAAGCACAAGCTTACATGCTGGTCTCTGGAATTCTGTTTATTTTGGTCTGAAAGCTACAATATGGGCACTAGAAATGTTTACAACTAGTAGAAGTAAATTCTGCAGCAGTATCTTCTGGCAATGCTAGCTGCACCAAGGAAAGTAGGTGAGTCTAGACTCAAACACTGTTTGAACAATAGAGGCTTTTTAGCACAGTAGCAATGTTTTCTTTATGAAAATAAAAACCTGAAAGTTTTTCTGTAGATATTGCCAATGTTCCTTCGAATTATCACTTGACAAATAAGATTTCAGTAGGATAAGATGATGCATTCTCTGGTTATATTTCATATTATTCCTGATGTCCTAAGTTCCAAATACAACATTTTACACTACTGCTAACACAGAATTCTGGAGATAGAAATGGGATGGGAATCAAACCTTTAATATTAAAAAGCATTTCTCTATTGGTTTGATTTTATTAGAAAAACAAGCAAGCCAACACAAAAATGTTATCATGAAGGAATACTCTTTCATATTAACAGCAGTTCTTAATTTGATTGGTTAAAACAGGAAAATAAATCTGTCATGTGCTTGTATGCGCAGGTTTTTAATTTTGTTTCATTTTTTAGAATGTTTTCTGTTTCCTCTTTTGATCTCTCTAATTTATGTTTCTCAACTGCAGTGCCTCAGAAGCTTCTGCCAATGCAAACTAAAGCAAGTCCATGAACTTCACAGTCAAGAAGGAAACTCCACAGTATGTGTGTTGTGGTAACTGCACACATCACTCCTCTGCCATCACAGAGCACAAGTACTTGGAGACAACCAGCCAAGCAGATACTTCTCACATAGCCCCTACAAAAGATGCTGGTTTGCTGATGAAGCACTCTACTCATAAGTGCACCATGCACTCCTGATAGCCATGCCACTGTACGTTCTGCTCCTCTCACAGAACTTGGACAAGAGAACCTGGTCTGGGGTGTGTACAAATACAGCATGGAGTCAGCCGGCCAGCAAGCACTGTCAGCAGAATCCATGCTTTGTGTTTGGGTTTTTTTGTAGGCAGTGGTTGTTGGTTCTTTCCTATCTCCCCTGTGTTTGTGTTGCTTTACATTATCAGAATAAAGGCACCATGGGCACAACTAGGGCCTCAGAAGTAAGTAACCCATGCTTTTTCTTACTAATACCTTACTAATTCTTACCAATTCCTTGATATGCTACACTCCAAAGAAATTCTATATTCCATTCCATTTCTTCCACCCAATGTACCACTAGTTTGAGATCTATTCACAGGCATTTTCTCTACTCTTTCACTTCTTTGCTCTAAATCTAAAGTTTGGGCTTGGGGTTTTTTTTCTGTTTTTTGATCAGGCTTTTTTAACACTTAACAGCTACTATGTAATTTTTAACTGATGGTAGTAAAATAAGCAGTATTTTGGTCTATAGTTGTATGTAGTAATATTAGTAAAACTGAGGGACAATCTCTACTGTGCTGGTATGCTTAGGTCTGTGTGACATTTTCTGTGATAATGTGATAGAATACTAATGTCCGTAAACTCACCTCCACCAGTTTGGACAGCAGTCAGGTGTGGTCCCATTTCTCGCAGCCCTTCACTGTCCAGAGGATAAGTGGACGTCTGAGAAGAGCTCGTTCCTTGTGCATCATCGTCACCCAATGCTGTGGTCTGAGCCCTGAGCATTTCCAGGGCTCCTATGCCAGCCATCTCCTCAAAACCTTCTGACATCTGAGCCAACGGAGAGTCTCGAGACGCAGAGAGAAATGGGGTGTCCAGAGGCGAGCTTGGAGGGGACAATGACGACAAGGAGGACCGTGATGACAGGGATGCCAGGGACTGCGGGGTGTCCAGAGACCTCCGCTGCTTATTGAAATTCGAGTGTCCAATGGGATCAGCATATGGCACATCCTTCGTGAGGGATTCAAAGGGAATTATGTCAAAGCGCAAGTGTTGCCCGTAGTCTGTAACGCTGTCTGATTTGTCGTACTGTGGAAGGCCATAGATGTCCGTAAAGCTGACTGAGCTGAGGGAGCCTCTGCTGGAGGCCAAGGATCCTCGACTGGAGGCCAGGGATCCCCTGCTGCTGCCAGAGGACATTGTGAGGGTGCTAGCTGACAGACTATGGCAGGCAAAAAAAGAGAAAACAAAAAAGGTCCTTTCAAATATAATCAGAAACATCAATGCAGACATAAAAATGTCAATCCAGATCACAAAAGCAATTTTACATGTATTCAGTATGGTGACACAGAGAGATGATTTGGCATTTTAATGTCTAGGCTTGTGTCTCTTGCCCTGGTCTCAAGCACAATCAAGACTGAAACAGCACATGTGACAACCAAATCAAGGCTAAGTGCCTGAAGACAAACAGTCCAACAGGACGAGCCTCCTCTTTCCTCCAACATGTAAGCAGCTGTAATTTGGCAGAAAAGAGGCCAGAGCAGGTTTTGGATCAGCAGACTCAATGTAAAGCCAGGAAGGATACATTACCATGATCCAGCTTGAATTTACATTAATGATTGGTCATAAACAATCCACAGAGAAAAAGTGCAAAGGGATTTGCAAAGTCAAACTGCTGTGTAAGCTTCACTCTTACAGGTTTTTCCAGTGCAAAATAAAAA
Source organism: Neopelma chrysocephalum (assembly GCF_003984885.1). Classification (NCBI taxonomy): domain Eukaryota; kingdom Metazoa; phylum Chordata; class Aves; order Passeriformes; family Pipridae; genus Neopelma; species Neopelma chrysocephalum. The sequence continues at coordinate 46,592,771 of NW_020897694.1, read as the reverse complement.
AAAGAGTTTAGGCTGAATCCTATTCCAGTTCCTTTTACCATTCACAGTTAAGGGAGAGAAGAATATAAGTGACAAAGAGAGATGAAGTGAGACATAGCAGGAATGGAGCTTTTGATGTTTGTGTGGCATTGAGCTGAGGAATCCCCAAGAGTTGCATCTAAGAGGCAGCTGTGAGTGTGAATATGCAAAACATTCTGGGCTTCTGTGTGGGTCTTAGCACATTCTCATATTTAAATGGCAAAATTTTGTCATCTCACTAGGGATCAAAAACCCCTCCTTTAGAGAAGGTATCAGAATATTAAAAACTCACAGAACTTAAAAGAATGTTATGTTCCTATCAGTAAAACTGTAACGGTATTACAACAGGTTGTAAGGACTTATTTTCTGAAAAGGAGATAACATATAAAATTCCCAGATAAAACACAAAATTCACAGATATGCTTAATAATGTAGCCCAAATAGCCATCACTAAAACTATTCATAAAACTCCATCCAAATCATCACATTCCATAGACCAAACTGTATAAATGTAGTAAAAAGTTAATTTACTTGGCACACATACACAGGAGAACAAAAAAGCAAACTTCATACATTATTAATATTCTTCTCTGCTGCAGTTAAATTTCAAAACCTGCTGGTTTTACATAACTTACCTTTTTAACTGGGAGTGTAAATATGAAGTTAAACGTGTAGCTTCTTCTAGTTGCATAAGCAAACAATTTCTCTTTTCCTGTAACAGTATCCTATAATTAAACAGATACATATTACTATTTTCTTCATCAAAGTAGTGTTCAAGAAGTTCTAGGAGCTTTCCAATTATGGAAAAATATCATTGCATTGCAGTTTGGAATGTAAAAAAAACTTAAATGAAAAATTTTAATTTATGCTGCTCATATGCAAGGACGATAATTCCAGCAAGAACACAAGAACTCTAGCCAAAATCACAGACAAGAAAAGTAATTGAGGCACAATGTAAGAGTCATGAAGCTGAAAATACATTATAGCAATTAGCAAAGTCATATAAAGTCCTAGGTAAAAACATGAGACTCTACAAGATTATTTTTTTCTCTTGCATCAACCTGATTCTGCCAGTAAAATACTATGACTTTCCACCTTCTCAGGAAAAAAAATATTCCAAATAGACCTATTATCCAAGCTAATTAGTACAAAATTTCAAAGAAAAAAGAAAATTTTTGGCAGATTTTTGTTAAATGTAACCATAAAAGTTAAACTTATGCTCTTATTCTAAGTGTTTTAGATGCATTTATATATCATCATATTTAAGCAGGTGATACAACATTTTGAGTACTACGTTATGACAAAAATCTCATGCTGCAACTTTTTTGTCCGTTCTAAAAACAAGCAGCTGAATTACTCAGTACTACTCCCACAACACAAACAGAATGTACCTTTAATGCTGTCAATCTCACACACCTATAAGATAACCTAAATTCTGCGTTTTGAGATTATTAGAACTCCAAATGATAGATTTTATCTATTGATTTATTCTTTTTCTGGATCAAGAATTATATTCTTGGTGTTTTGTTTTTCCAAGCCTAGTCACTGAACTTCAAGCTAAAATCAGGGTAGTATTCTGCTTTGTGCTGTAGATTTTTGTGTCCAGGAAGCTACTGCTCCAGCCCTGCATTTATAAGTTGGCTAGAAATTTGGATTCTGACAGACAGCTTGGAAAAAAATCAGCAAAAAGGGGGTTCTCCTGGATAAAACAGCAGCATTAGTTTCAATAAACTTTAGGTGGTTAAGATACGAAAAAAAGTATGTCTCTGTTAGCACTAGAAACATAAATCTCTCAACCTCTTTGGCCTCCAACTTCATCAGTTCCTATGCTGGCAAGGGGCTGTAACGCTACACTCCAGCACCACCACGGCCCTCTGGGAAGGCTCCCTCCATTGCAACCACAGGGCAGGGGCTGCACACCCACACGGTGCAATGCTGACACTTTTCTCCTGCTGCTGTGGAACCCAGACCAGGTTGACCCAGTGGCCCAAGGAAGGCTGCAGCTCAGCTACACAAACTTACATGATACAGACACTGCATGCAGGAACCAAAAGAAAAAGACGAATGGATGCAAGAATTGACCCAAAAGCTTGCAGGGGAAAGCAGGGATATTCACACTATCTACTTTAAAAAACAAACTTAGGAACCTACGCTCCACAATGATCAATGCTGCAAGGTAGGTACCTGTGCTAAAAGGGTAAGAAATGCCTCCAACTAAGGCTATCAGCCAATTTTACAAAAACCAACACTACTACAACAACAACAGAAAACCAAACAAACAAACAACAAAACAAAACAAAAAAAAAACCCTTCCCACCTCTGTCATACTGATTTTAAGTTTATTTTCATCTGTCCATAACGCTGTGTCTTAACAGCTGTCCATAACGCTGTGTCTTAAATACTCAGTAACAGAACAGAACTGGTAATTATTTAAAAAGAAAATCCTCTGTATTTCACAATTAGAAGAAAGTGGTAATAGAAAAGCAAAACTAGGAAGGTTTTTGGTTATTCCTCAGTCTAAAACAAAAAAACCAAATCAATTAGGGCTACGAATAGTTAAGCTTTCCTCCAATTAGTTATACAAAAATAGAGTGTCCATCAATATTATTCTAACTTCTAGTCAACTTTTTGCTAGCATTTGAAATATCAAGTACCACACTGGAACGCTGGTTTCCACAGCATGAACTACACGGAAAAATAGCTTGGTCTTCTTGCCAACATAGTATGAAGTACCTAACATGAGAGCCCAAAACCAACAAATAAAACTTACTGCGCTGCAGTGTAAAATGAACTCCCTTTTCTGTCAGTTTAAGCTGAGAAGCCAATGTAACGATACGGCAAAAATTGCAAAATATATTACACTGACCTGTAGGCCGGCTGTGAATTTTCTATTTATTGCCTGAATTGACTGTCTGAAGTAAGCCTGTTCAAAAGAACTGAAGTTGTCAGAATCTGTATATGGAAGGCACTTCCAAATATTTTTAAAGTGTCTTAATTGTGTAAATATTAACCTTTACACAGATCACATTAAACCTGGTTCATGTAGGTTTTCCTGAAGGGTCAAACATGAAGTTTAAGAGAAGTAAGAACAAGTAGTTTCTCGCTTTCACTAGAAGCAGTCTACAGTAAAAAGAGGTTAAGAGGTTTTGTCCTTTTCTTTGGCTACAGGAAAAACTGGGCAACTTCAAAATAAACACAGTGTTTCCATTAATATGTTTTGGGGTTGTTTATTTTACATATAACTTGATATATAAGTTTCCAAGAATGACTCTGTTTACTATGTTCTCTGAATGTCTGAGTTGGGATGTGCTCTCACTGCTAAGACTGCAAATGAAAAGGAAATGTATATAAAAGGCAGCAAAAAAGGTCATCATTTAACCTTCCTGTTATAAGGCAGAAACTACATATAGCAAAGGATCTTTGTTCTGTTGTTTTTGGAGATGAATAGTACTCTACTGTAAATAACAGAAAAAATCTTTCACTACAGAAGAACTGTTATTCAGGTCTCTATTATCAGACAGTATCACTTTTTCCAAGCATCTTTTCAGACTCTATTCTGATCTTGTCTTCCTGTTCAGACTCTTTATACAAATGAAATGAAAACTAACTAGTCAACCTCACTGCAACTCCACTTCAGAAAACTTCAAGACAGAATTAAATAGTAGCTGTCAGGAGCAGACTCTTCTGAAACCAAACTACTCTAGTAACTATTTTTTTCCCCTTAAACTTAAGGAAATTCCCTACTCTTCCTTTTGAAACTACCAATATGGATCTTACAATAGTTAAGAAAATTATTTAAGTTCCCAAACCTTTCAGTGGCCCCATGAGCAGACGTTGCTCGAGCCCGTTGAATTTCATCCTCCAAGCGTCTTTTTTCATCTTCCAATCGTGAAATGTCTTCTGGGGATCGCCTCTGCTGACTGATGAGCTGCAGCTCCTGAAGAAGAGCCTCCTTCTCTTTGATGAGCTGAAGACGGTCCCTGTCCGCTTCAGCCATTCCTGGCCAAGATTCATTATCTAACAAGGCCAGCTGCTGTTGTATATTTGAAACTCTTTAAAAGAGGATAAATATATTTAAAAATTAAGAAGAGACAAAGACAAGTAAGAAGAAAATTATCAAAAGGTGAAGCCTGTTGACTTCTGTGCCTTTTTTCTTCTAAATTTCAGAACAAGATTTGGGGTGGATTTTTGGGGGGTTTTGTTTGGTTGGTTTGAGGGTTTTTTTTGTTGTTTTGTGCATTTTTAAAACAACTGCAAGCGTTCCTAAGTCTGTAGCTGTATAAGAACTACAGTGCATTTATCTATCACATGGATGTTATCTGATTTCAGAGCTTTCTCATTTTGTAATAAATCGATATTTTACAGCTCAAGTTTGCTGCCTATAGAGCTGATGAAGTTGAATCTCCTTTCATTCCTCATTCTTCTATGATCAGATCTCAAATTGGGATTTCAAAAGTGCAGGAAGAAGTTGAAGGGGCTGAAGGTGAGATGTATAACTAGTGGTAACAGGTCCAGACATTCATGTCTCACCTAGCAGAGGACTGGTTCAAGGGCTGAAAACATTAGGTGGTCCTAACTAACAACAAAACTTTAAGAATAAATAAGCTGTCAGTAAAACAGAAATATAGGTCTGGAAAAAGATTACAAATACAAGTGGCTTTATATGAATCCATCATAAAATCAAGGAATTAAATAAGCTAACATAATGTTTTTCCTGTAGTATTCTTTATAGTCAAAAGTAATTTCCTATATCTCAAGATGCTGAACTATCACATGAAACAACAGTTGGAAGAATACTTCCACAGTCAACATTTTAAGAAAATGTTCTTTTAAAAACAAATTTAGAACTCCTATCAATATTACAAAAAGGGTAAAAATAGACATTTCACAAATGTTTCTTTTGGCAGAACTGAAAGGTATATAAGCATAAGAGGAAGAACACTTATTGATAAGTATTTATGTTTGTCTTACAATGACAATTTAGACACTTCAGAATGTTACAGTTAAAATGAAAAGCAAATAAGAGAAAATCTAGCTTTCTGATTTTTGGACATTTGAAACTTGAGAACTGTACAATATTTATGCAGTTTCAATCTAAGTTTCATCTTCACTTTGAAATGGTAGCATTCAAATAAAATTCAGTGCACTGTAAAAGATTACTACCCTTCAGCTAACTAGCTAAATAAATAAAGGCACATTTAATAATAATAATAATAATGGCCAGTCTTCGTGAACGAAGATTTGGGGAAAGGTCTTTTTACCTTTCCAGCCTGCGCAATGGATTTTTTAGGTGAGACACAGCCTGCGCTGAACTGAGCCCACCCTTTAATCCTAAGGTTCATCTGCCGGGGCCAAGCAAGCTTGGACAATGGCAGTGAAGTCCTCAGGACGTAGGTTTGTTTAGAGTGACCTTCTCATAGATGGATGGCCTTACAGGGCTAACGGGCTCCATCTGCCCAGGGGACTGGCTGGGATTCGAACCTGGGTCGCAGAGGTGAGAGTCCTGCATGCTAACCACTAGGCCACCAGGGGTCCCCTATAAAGGCACATTTAAGCCAGCCATAAAAGTGGGATATGGTTCATTCTTTTTGGTTAGTTTAAGTAATCTTTTTTCAAAATTACCTGGTAAGAAAGAAAAGTTAATAATAAACAAAGCAAAGTAAAAGCACATAACATGCAAACAGAAGATCCACAGTGTGCTAAAATGTGATTCACAATAAAAGGAAAGGCATAAACAAGACAAAGGCAAGGTTTCCCCCATCTGAAAATAAAAGCTCATGCAATGTTTATTTCCTATGGACATGTGGAAAGTATCTGGCCATCTTATTATCTGGGGAAGGGAAATTAAGTATCAATATAAGTCATTTTGCAATGACTGCATTCATATAGGAATATGAATTTTACTGTGATCCCCCCCTTAGATTTCATTTACAGTAAGTAAAGAAATTGTGTTTTATCTTACATCTTAGTCTAAAGCAGAGTATTTTATCAAACCCTTCAATACCATTTCCTTCTCCTTGCATTAATAACCAACTTCCTGTCAATATCTACTGAAAGCACCATTGTGAATCAATACATGCAGTCTACATATTTCATGCTTCTGCTATTGTGCATGAATTCCAGATGCAGCTTCCTGAAGAACACCTCGCTCCATTCACCAAATGTCAGGGCCAGGAAGAACAAGAGAGAGTCAGGACCCCTCCTCTCCCCTGCCTGGGCCGCTATGCTGTTAAGGATTCAGCAAACACTCCTGAAGGCATATACAGCTTGATTTTCAAGTGTTCAGTGCCAAATGAAATAAATGGAGACTCAAGGTCCTTTCAACAGAATCACAGAATTCAGGTAAATTGAGTTATCACAGCTTGGCAAGCAAGTATGAATCAGATGAGCCCTGACTATTTGAGTGACCATGTTCATAAGCTGTTACACAGTTTGTGGACAAAAGAACGTGAGATTCACTTGGTGAAGTCTCGGGGCTGTTTTACAAGACAGCTGAAGGACTGACCCTCTCCATTTTAACACTCACAATTGTTTTGCTAGCTATTTTTACATTGCAGGGTGAGCTGGTTAAGAAGCTGACCACAGGGGCAAATGAACACGAATGAAAACAAAAAGGAAGAGAGAAGTATGATCAGGAAAGAGGGGAAGGTGGGATCACCCCTTTCAGCGCTACTGAACCAGTGAAGCCACTCATCTGTAGAGTAAAACACCACCCTCACTGAATACAAGAGGTTTTAATTTAGACTCTTGAACTTGCTGAGAGCACGTAACTCCTTTTGTGTATGACATTCCAGCCTAAAGTTTGTTTTTTCCCCTCAATTTCTGTTATGGTGATGCTTTGAAAGTAGGAAGTTGTCATACAATAACTTAATTATACTGCTATTAAACGGGGGAAAGTACTGCTGTGGACAAGGGTTTGTATCACTGAAGAGTTCCAAAATCTGATTAGGTATTTACTTTGATTCCCTCGACACTCAGCATTTCAGCTAGCTCTTCTTGTTTCTAGAGTTCTCCCTTTAAACAAAGAAAAAGCAGTCACAAAACACTTCATAATGCAGGAACCTTGAAGCACCAAAAGGCCAGTTTTCTGTAGCCTGCATTTCCTGCAAATGAACTGAAGTTTTGAGGCAATTTTGTTGCTTGCTTTCCACTGAGGACTCTCTCTGTATGGTAAGTTGTTCCAAAAGGCTACTAGTGGCAAACTTTTCAGAATTTATCTCCTTGGCTAGAAAACATCCTTAAGGCTTTTATGGTCTCACTCACTCAAAACTAAGAAAAATATCTGAGGAGTCATGTTCAGTTCTGCTAAACCTTAATAAAATATCCTCTTATGCATGTTCCATAGTTACAATCTGTCTTCTCAAACACAGGCTTTCCTTCCCAATCACAACAAATGCATAAATAAGCCATTTCACTACGCTTGTCTAGGCCAGATTTTATGCCCATACTATACCAGCCATTCTCACCGCTGGTATGTTACAAGACAGTGCCTGGTTTCCATTTTCAAACTTCGTGCATATATTAAGCTACATTAAATATCCACTTAAATAAATCAATGACTTGACATAGATTGCAATTTAAGGTGGAAAAAAATATTTAGGATCCATTATGAAGCCTCTGTTTTTCAAACACATTTTCCTTCCTACTGAGTATTTTTAAGAACAGTCACTGTAAAAGAATGCTTTTATCTGGCCTAATGCCAGATACTGAGGTCCCTACTGATACAGCAATTTAACATATTCCTGGGGAAAAAACAGTTAATTTTGAGCCATCAACATTCCAGGCATTTTGCCCATTCCCATCCTTGCATAACAAGTGCTGAGGAGCTAGCATTCCACACTGGAGTAGGTGGTATCAAATGACTGGTTTCCTAGGTAGGCAGACCAACTTGCTGCTTATTTCAGTATTTAAAAATTTTGAATAGAGATGAACATAACAGCTCCTGGTTAAGCAGAAAAGCAGGAGGGGTACAGATGGGATGACAAAGGTTTAACCTGATGATCTTAAGCAAACACTGCTTTGAAACAGCACACTTGCCTTGAAAAGGCCATACAAGGTAGCTATAACGATGCCTCGCCCAAGATAATGTAGACAGAGCATGAGGGTGGAGATCAGTACAGTCAGTAGTTTACTACACAAAATACATCATGGAGGCAGAAAAGCATTTATTTCCGAAATTTAATTAGATAGAATTCAATTAAATTTAATAACATGTGTGAATCATTACAGATCTATATAGCTCCCCCCAGACAAAAGAGGCAACCTTTCTGTCATTGAAAATATCTGGGGAACCTTAAAGACTTCATTAGTGTCTAGAACCTCACTTTCAAGACTGCTATCTGAACCCAGCACTAACTAAATTATACTGCTGAGCTCAAGAGCTTGAGGATATTTATTAAATATGAGAAGTGAGTAAAAATCACTTTTTGTGAGATGAGTGATTTACAAGTACAATTAACCCCATATTAGACTATTACTCAGATTTTGAATAAGACAAGTGTCTTGGGGCAGGAAATGCCCTGAATCAATTCAAAGATATTAACTCATGCTCATAAAAGGGACAAATTATGGGTATCATACAGTTGGCACTTCCTAATCTACAAGCTCTGGTCTTTCTAGCCTAAACAAGTTCTTCAAACTTACTTTGTTTGAATTTTCCAAGGAGAAAAAAATCAACCAACCAAACAAAAAATATCCCCCTACATTTAAATGCCTAGACTTTGGGGTGACATACCAGACCACTCTAGAGCTGAGGCCTTTGTTACCTGTGGAATGGGAAGACTGGTGGGGATAAAATAATGAAAAAATTCCGCAGTTATGATTTGAAGGAGAATACTGGCTAAGATCACATAAATCAGCCCTGCTTAACTCTTTTCCTTAGGCTTATAATTGGAACCAGTTCTCTGACACTTCAGGTAACAGGGAACTTCTCCGACATACAACACCCAAAGGAGGTGGTTGTGGGACTGAAGACACATAATGAAGGGTGTAAGAACTTGGTAATTTCTGGCATCTACTGACCCACTTCAGCATGGATTATGATTTATATCCAAAGAGGGGAAGGCTAAAGAAAGGGGAAAAAAGACATGGAAAGAACAAGAGGCTGGGGAACTCAGCCAAACGCTCACAAAATTTCTCCACTGTGTCTACTTTGGCTGTTCCTGCAAGTATGTGCCACTGTGGCTTTGGCGGACAACACGGGAACGCTCTGTAGAATATCCAGCCTTCTTGGCAGCCTGATTCATTCAATAACAATGAGCTCTTAAATTAGCTTAAGAAACTCATGAAACCTTTAGAGTCCACTGGCATTTTGCAGATAAAACTCGGTACTGAACTTAAGGAAAATTGCAAAAGCCTCCTAAAAACCAATAGAGAGGAATCAGTATTTTTCCCCAATTCACAGGTGAAGTGATGAAAACTTTAAAGACAGTTCAAAAGTATGTCTCAGCTCCCTTTATAACCCAAAGAAACTGGTTTATGTTTAAAAATTGACACTGGGAGATTAAGGTTTGGCTGGGCCATGTATTTATGATATCAAACAGATTACTTCATGCTTAAATCAGATTTTCAGATTAGTGTAGCGGAATAAAACATACAAATTACTGAATTTCACTAGGTATTAGGCTAGTTGCCTTGAATCCCGCCTACACAAGATGAAGTTTAACAGGAAAATACTTGACTGTGCTATTGTATAAGTACTGGAATGTTGCTACCAATATCCAACCAACACATATTTTGTCAGTACAAGTTCAAACTGCACTGACACACTTCTGATTGTGCTAGTGCTTTTAAAAGCCCAGTTGGAATTTAATTTTTGAAAAGAGACAACAAGTATGCAACAAACTGTACTGAATAGAAAGAAGAAACATTCTTAAAGAGAATGTAGAAATATTAAGCATAGATGAGGAAAAGGCTTTTATAAGGCTAAAATAAATCTCTTGACAGCCAGTGTATGCTTCTGAAATAAAAAGTAGTATCTTTGAATTCAAATTTACAGAAGACACAAACAAACTACTGCTTTTTCACACAAATTAGGTAAGTTGGTTGAAGATGCCTGGATGTATTAGTTAAAGTCAGCTACCACCAGACTGGACTATTAAAAAAATAAAATAAAAAAAATCACAGTTAAAGCTTTTGGTGCTTCTTATTGGAGGGATCATTTTTCATTTACCAATTAATACCATTCAAGGACATGTGGCACTATAGCAATGACATTTCATGATCATTTCCTAATATACTTCATGTAGTCATTATACTGAACTGCACAACTTAAAGAGTTATCAAAGAAAAACAATTTGCTTTTGATTTCTCTTTCCATGAAACAGTCTATTCAGAAAAGTGCTCGAGGGGTACACTTTCCAGTGTGCAAATGCTTTCATGAGAGGTGGTCTCACTGAAATAGCAACTGAAACTAAAAACAGTATTTATCCAGGCAGCTTGGGGCTGTCTGTTCAAAAAGACCGTCCTCCCTCCCTCCTGCTTCTCTGGAGGGCCACACTGACAGATCTGAGAGAAGAAATTTCATGGAAATAAGGTACAGTTTATTTAGAAATAATGGGGGAGGGGAAGGGAGAGCGGCACAGAGAAGAGTACAGAGCAGAAGAAAAGTGATTGAGCCTCTCTTCAGCATGATTGGTGAGTTAAAAAGTAGAACTTACACACCTCCTCCCAGAGCCTGGACCAGAAACAGGGGAGAGTATCTCTTCCCCAGTGTGCTGGAGATGTCAGAACCCACAGTACAAAATATCTGAAATACCCATGGGGAAAATTAAATTGCAAATCATCCTTCCTTCCTTTCCAGTGGGAAACTGAAGCGGGGGGGAAGCTATGTGAATGTCTTAATTTATTCAAAGGCCAAACCACTCAGTAGTTGGGGAGATTTTTGAAGTAGGAATTAAAATGAAATTATCTTTTATGAGGGAAGAGAGATATTTCACGAGCGCAAGCCAACTTTTCTGCTGTCACTGGGTCTCATCTCCTGAATTCCTCAAGATAGTTCATTCAGAAATCCCAACAGTGCATTTCCTTGCATAGACTTCATATACAGAGAACATATTTTTATTTTTAAAGACTTCTTACTACATATGGCATATATTCTGATTTTATCTGGCTAGATTCACAAGAGTGACTAAAACACAACACTGTCCCTCAGTTTGCAGGGCTTTTTGCCTGCTTTCCTTTAAGGCAAAAGACACGCTTTTCTCCAACAGTGCATTTTGAAAGTCTCCCATTAAAAGTTTGTCTATTGTACTTATTTGCTATACGTTTCCACACCCCACTTGACAAGCAAGTAGTCATAAATACTGCCTTACAGTTGTGACATACTGTAGCATTTTAATTTTCTATTTTGTAGATTTTAATCCATCACAGCACATTCCGTCACCCACACTGCGCAGTAACAGTAGTTATTTCACCAGCCAAGGGAGAACGAACACAAAGATATTTAGTAGAGACAAAAGCTCTACAGAAATGTCAGCAAGCTAAGGGGAAGGAATGCATGATAAATGAAGAATGCAACCACAGAGATAACTGGTAGGGGCAATGAGCTTTGTGCAGTTCCACTCAAAAGCTGATTACTTCCGTACAACACACTGTGTGCAGAATAAGGCTACTATTTTAAAGTAACTAACATGCTTTTGCTAAATAACAGACCACTGTCAGAGTTACTATCCTGGGACAGCGAAACTACTCTTACTGCAATTACCATTCTCTAGTTGGAAGGTTAGTTACCCAGATTTTCTACACTTAATTAAGATCAAACCCTAGCTCACTTCTGATGTTCAGAAATACTGCATTCCATGCAGAAACAAATGTTCAGCATTTCCAGCTGAGAAATGCTTTGCTACTAAAAAAAATTAACCCAAAAAGCCCCAACACCTCTCTGCCCCCTCCAAAAAAAACACCACTCCATCTTTTCCCTGCAATAACACAGAAGAATTGTTTTGAAAAACCCACCGAAAAAATATGTCAGAAAAGTTAATTAAAACGTTTTAATACAATCTTCACAGCATCAGTGGCTCTGCTAAACTAAACAGCGTAAAACTAAATTCTATCATTCTTCTTTCAGCAATGAGTCCCTAAACTATCACTGGACTAGTAAGCGCTAAGTGTTAAGCCTGTGACAAAATAGGACACTGACACGTTTTTATTTTGTTCTTTTTATCCCCAGTTATTTAACCTTTGTTAGGTAATCGTCACCAGTATTCACATACAGTATTTACAACGGTGCAGACTTTCATTCGAGGTACAAATCCTGAAGATTTAGCTATGTTTATTTAACATGCTTGCACCAATTTAATTTTTTGAAGCCTATATTGTGTTCAAATGTGGATAAATTTTCCAAGAACAACGAAATAGTGAACTGCCTATAAAGCTTCCAATTCCTGCCAAGACACGACAGCATTACATATTCCCCTAAAGAAAAAGTCACCATGATATGAAAAAAAGAGGCAAAAGCATTGAACTTCTTTTTTTAACCCTTGTTCTGAGAGATGTAAAAAAGTGGAAAAATAGACAACACTGAAAAGAAAAAAAGTTCTAACTTGATAAAAATTTAAAACTAAGGTTTTCAAAGTTAACTAGACAGAAACTTTTAAGTGTCAGTCAATATCAAGAACAGAATGTTCTATCAAGCACAAACTAAAATAATCATAAGTGCATTAAATACCGTGTTCAAGTCATCATCTATACCCACACCATTGTCCTGAATATGTGGCAAATAGTTTGAAAACAATAAGGTTCAATGAGGTTCCACTAAACCATACAAGTAGCTAGTACTTTTAAAACAGTACTAACTAAGAAAATACTTCTACAAACTCATGAAAAAACACTGCACGACTGACCTCCACGAGAGAAATTCTTATCATAAGCAACCAGATTGAATGACTTAGTGAATAATTAATCTATTTCAATTAATAATTTTTTCACTTTTATCGATTTTTTTTGAATCTCAACATTTATTTTTATGTACCCTTTTGTTCAGCTCTGAACATTTTCATTTGTCTCACGTGAGGTTCTGCATTCTTTCTTCACACTGGGTTCATGACTTCAGTACATTGAACTTAGAACACAGGTATGCAAAGCTTTGGATATACTGACAGACAAGGCTGGTAAGTGTAAATTTAAAGACTGTTTATATTGAGGTTTGAGAAGGAGGCTGAAAAAATGTAGAACAGTTTAACTGAACTACCACAATTTTGTGTTTATACAAGTGTAGAATAGGGTTGACATTTAGCTTTATCTCTGCAAACAATATAATAATCTTATGATAAACTTTTATGTTTACCTAAAATTTTATTATCTGTGAACTACTCAATGGTGAACAAATTAGTCTTTCCAAAGATAATTCAGTGGGAAGGTCGGTTCCAGTCCTACTTTAAAAATTTTAATCACAAGCGTAAACGTAAAACCCAATAAATGTATCTTTAATTACCTTTTCTTGGCCTCTTCATATTGCCAGTTCAGTCTTACTTTGTCTACAAGTCTTGTTTTGTCATCAAACCCAAACTTGCAGAGTTGAAGAGCGAGGACAGGGGAAAAAAAGAAAGGAACAAATAAGAATTTAAAAACACTCACCATAAAGGGATAAATTAGTCTCACTTACTGGACTCACTAAAAAACCCTCCATGCTTTAAGTAATAACATAATAAAAATCAATTTTATGCTTTAGAAATACAAAACTAGTTTATTGCTAAAAATACAGAAGATAAAAGAGCCCTTTCAATAAATTATGATCCTGGAAATCAAGAGTTAGCAAACTGAATCATTGATCAATGGTCAAAGTTTTCAAATCTGTCCAAGCCTAAAACACAAAAAGTGAAATATTTTACTATTTGATACAGCTATTTTATGGATAGTTTAATTAGAAGCAATTCACATTACATTCCCTGTCTGTGATGTGTTACCCAACACTTACAGCATTACTACATTTTAAATATTAGTACAAAAAAATTACCTGATCCTTGAAGCAGTTATAGTGTGTATTTATGTTACAATTCCTACTGTATACAGTTCCGTTTCTACAGCAATTTCATTCTTAAGGCATTAGCAGTTCCCTCCTCAGAAGTTTGTGTATGGTCTAAAAGTTAAAACTTAAGTCCCTACGCAAGTGCACTGCTGCATCCCTGGAGTTCTCATTTAGCTGCTGGTTTTGCTCTCTGCATCACAACATGGGTAAAAAATCCACCTCTTTTCTACTCACATCTTACTACCAATAATTCAGGGAAAAATCAACATAAATATGTAATTTTATTTTCCTTACAAAAAACCTATACCTGATAAACACAATTTTCAGACTGTACTTGTCTTGGACAGCATTTAATGTGTACTGGAACAGGAAAATGCTGCTATGTTCCTTTTGGTAATTCCTTTCAGAATTCAATAATCCCATTCACCACCTATCTGAAATACGACATTCCAAAGACATCATCTACCTAACACTCAAAGACAGCCTAGCATTAGCTAAGTTTTCTTAGATTCTTGAGAAGTGTATCTTCTTAAAAACACAAGATTTCCTCTTTTGTAGGGACCCTCTGGAGACATCCAACTTGATAACGAGTCATCAGTGAACAAAGACAATACAGGAGAGATGGGATGATAAGAGCCAATAATTGAGATGATTTCTAACCATATGTGGATAACATCCAGACTGCAGTACTAACAAACTACAAACAGGTTGTCTTCTTACTTTGGTGTCAATCATCCACAGAAGCAAAGTCTTTATTACCAAAGTGGTAACGTGAGACGTGCTCTGCTGGGCTGACTGAGTCCAGGAGCTGATTTTACCTGTCACTGACCTGTGAACATGTCCTTACATCCCTGTGCCGTGTTCAAGCAGCAGAACCACCCAGCCCACAGCTCAAACACTCTGGAAACAATAAGTAAATGAAATTCCCTCAACACCAATATTGCTTTGTATTTTTCATTCTGCTTCAGCCAGCACCTCTTCAATTAAAACAGGAAATAAGAATGTATCACTATAGTTCAAAACCAGCTTATTTCCTACAGCAAATGTTTCACACAGGAACACATACCTCTCCAGTGATGTCAGTCTGAGAACAAGCATCACAGTGTTGTTGAGGTAAACAGGAGTCACTGAGCGAACTAGAATTGTGCTGCAGATCCTGCAGAGAATCTGTAATACAACAGCTATTCCTGAATCCATCTGTTAACTTGGCCAGACTCTACAGGAGAAGAGATTTTTTTAAAATTAGAAAAAAAAAAATTATAATACTTTTTAATAACAGAAAACAAATTAGGAAAATTGTATTTAAGAAATATGACTGGTAGCTTGCCTATAGAAGAACTATTTACAGAAAGTAAAATTCATCACAGTGTTACTAACATGCACAAGCTTTGCTTTGAAATAAACCTCCCCTTTTAAAAGATGCATGTAACAGTAAACAGATTTTAAATTATTTGTTTCAGATCTATGAATGCTTTATCTTCTGTATGGTTTGCAGTTCTTTAAATCTAGCAGCTGTCAACTTCACATTAGCTGATAGGGAAGACAAATGTGATTCACCTGCCCTTTTGCCATCTTCGGCACAGGTTACATTCCTTAGCCACTACTGTTATCACATCCAACTTGACAAATACCTTGTATTGATTGTATTTTTATGACAGCTGATTTCACCCTTGTGCTCTCTTACCCAAGGTTCACATAGTTAAGAGATATTTTACACTTTGGGTTAAGCAAGGCACATCGCTGAAATGTCTAGACAATGACACAAACTGTCAGGATAAAGCAGACTCAAGCAGTCTTTAAGGGCAAAGGGGAACACAACAGAATCACACAAAACCATAAAAATAACTTTTCTGACAATATAAGCTTGGTTGACAGGCTCTTAAAACTCCTAAAAAAAAAAAGATAAAATTGTTAACATTGCTTTTATTTTCTCATTGTGCATTCACACTTTTTCAAAAATTACAGATAATGTAGTATTAGTAACAAAAATCACTGTGCAGGCTGTCATTTATGACAGAGACCCTAAGCAAAAAACATCAAACAAATACTAACATAAATAAATAAATAAATAAATTCTGTCCTCTCACCAGAAGATGAAGGACAATCTAATGTGGAAAAAAAAAATCAGAAATTTGAGGAGCTGTAGTAATTTATAAATCACAACATAATCAAACAATCTGCTTCTAAAAATACAGATTTTTTTAAAAAAAGAAATCTCTAAAACTGCTTAGTCCAGTGTCTGAACTACAGAATCAGAGACAAATCTGAAGCACTGCATTGAGAAAAGGCTGGCCCTCAGGAATCTCAGTGACCACTGGTGATTTGCAACAAGCCCAGGTTACTGTCCATACCCAATTATCAGGAGATTTCTCAAAGTGCAATTTATAAAGGATCACACAGCAATGCTGCTTTTTCTTACAACAAATTCAACTAATGGAGTCCAGAAATGAACCTGTGTAACAAGAACTGTTTGCTATTGATAGGAACAGCAAGGCCACCCTGAAGATGGTCATCTTAAGCATCTGGTTTCAGAGCCTAGGAAGTATCTCATAGGATGGAACCGCAGCAGGCCTGAAACTGGCCACAAAAAGCAGCTTCTTCTGGTGGCCTCCATTTCCATCATAAATAGTCCATCCGTTCACTCTCATATACCAGTCTCTCCCTCAGGCCAGCCTCCACTGGAGATGAAAAAGAGGGAAAACATGAAGTCTGGTACAGGATGAATGAACAAGTAGGTTCCTGGCTACAAGAATGTGGGCCTGTGTTCCTCCCTGACACCCCCTAAGGTGGAGAAAGGAAAGGCAAGGAGGGACATAGGTACACAATACATGTCAGAGACCAGGTGCTGCTCCCTCCTCAGTCTCTCTCTGCTCTTACTACAGGGTCTGAGTGGGGCTGGGATTTCATGCTCAGCATTGGCAGGGATGGAGGACAGTGCAGAGCAATGCCAGACATGCCGGCAGTGGGACAAGGCTACCACCACTTGCCTCCAGAAACCTTACTTGTCTTGGGTCCTCCAGAAAAGCCAGCTATTCTGCCACCTTCCAATTGAACTGAGCCACCTTAATACGAAGAACAAAATATTTTCTTCTCAGTTCTGAGACAGCAAAATTCAATCTCAAGTTACATCGCCAAGAAGTCCCTAGCTCGTGTCCCTTTATCCTCCAAGACTTGCTCTGAAAGAAACTGCTCCACAGCATGGAAAAAAGAAGTGTCTTTTACTTTAAGAAAACTGCAGACTCCTGTCTAAATTTCTTCTTCAAACCTCACTGGAAATCATCCAGTCAAGTCTCCTGTTGTATAGAGGATCAAGAGGGATCCCTAGTGGGTTTGTAACATGGAAATAATAATTTCAGATCATGGCCTCTTCCCAGTAAAGCATGGCCAGTCACATGAACAAAAACTCAGGTTTCAGAAAGCCTGCAAATAAATTATGTCCCATCTGCCCTCTTTGGCTAACACATATTATGTTACAGGTATGTGTAACACCACAGATCCTGATGCCAGAATTTAAATCTAAATTTTTGCCTGTATTTCAGCTACTTTATACACTCCTGGTATGCTCCGGACACCCTCCAGCATTCTCCCTGGCAGTTAATGAAGGGCTACTTGGCTGCTGGCCAGGCTTTCTCTCTGGGCACAGTTGCTGAACCCTGGTCACTACTTAAAAACTACAAAGCATTTGACAGGTGGCAATCACCAAGTAGCATCACATTAACTTACATCTATGTTCACAGGTGACTGTGCCCTAGGGCAAGCGTAAATGCCTTGAGGCCTTATAGTTGGATGAGTGAAAACACAGCCAATCCTAACATGGAAAATTACAACCCAAATTAGACTACTTTTAAATAGAAACAATTTACATAAACTGCTCCGAGTAATTTCCTCCCCAGCTATATGGAGGCATCCATCTTTCATCTAGAACTTAAGAATTGTTTATTGCAATCCCACAGAAACTACCAGAGAGCCTACTGTTAATGTGAAGTTCTAGGCACAGCAGCCCAGACTTACCCAAAAAGAGATAAATAAGCACTGTCATTTCATCATTGTCTGTTGCCATCTGATTTGGGAGCTCTCTGCACAATTTCAGTGCAGTTCCTATCTAACCTATTTAGCTAATCTCACTGGTAACAAAAAGAAATGAAAAGAAAAAAAAATAAAAAACCCACAAAGAGCAAATTCCTGTGTTTCCCAAGGATAAAGGACGATATTTTAAAAGCACATGCACACTGGGACAGAAAAAAAAGTATGAAAGAGATTGGGGAGGAGAGATAAACAAACTGCTTTCAGGAACCTAACCATACACCTTTATTATTCAATCTTATATAAAAAATTCACCCACTGTTTTGGAGCGCTGACACTGCATATTTGGCTTTATTTGTAACCACAGCATCCAGTTTAAATCTGACCACCCTCTCCTTCCCTCGTCAACCTTTTCTCCCACACAACTAAATCCAATTATCATATTTCTACAGCAGCTACAATTTTCCAAGCACCTACACAAGACTGAGTCACTTCTACTATGTTTAGTTCTGTTGCTTACACTGGCCCCTGTCTACTTCCTTTCTCTGAAATAAATCCCCATCTTTTTCCACAACACTTCAAACTCCTTTATTGACAAATTTCAAAGCAAAAAAGATTTCATAATAAAGTTTGTTTTAGCAGCAGTAGCTTTAAAATGTAGCATTTTCAAGAACAAAACAATTTCAATATGGATAGGAAATGAAAAATCAAATTCTGAACTCATTAGGAAGATACTTAAAATAGACTTCCACTTGTTAGACAAAGCTAAATAAATCCAGAACAATAACCTTCAAGTAATTATAAAAAGCAAAAGCACAGATAACTAAGGTGACAACAAAAGTAATTTTTTGGTCAAAATTAAAAAAGTATCAGGCAGAGAGCTGGATATTTTTAAAGAAGTTGGCAGAAATACACAACTTCTACAACTGTAGATGTCGTAAACTATGGCATTTAATTCCTTATTACCATTGCAACAAAACATGGAGAACTGTTTTGCATGCTACACTCCTGTGGGAAGCTATTTTCTAGATTGTCCTGGACTATATGTCTGTTATCGGATGCTATCACAACAGATTCATTAAAAAAATTATACTTCCTAGACTCATATTTCCTGTATTTCATGTAGACACATGAAGAAGGATTAAACACTTTTCATTTTTGCTTCTGTCTTGTGCAACCTCTACATTCTGGTTCTGCGAGTATTGCGCAATCCTTGATGCTAAGCTTGATCCCAGATTTCTAACTCCCTCAACACTGTATTTAAAGAAACTGCAAGTGCACCTAAAGTTGGTTTAACATATATGATTTTCAGCATCTCAATGTTTACAGCTGAATTTACTGCCACTGAGGGCCGAAAATGTTAGGAAAAGAGGGAGAAAATTGGGGGGGACTGAAAACAAGGCCAGTAGTTAAGTTGCTCCAAGATCTCACACTTAAGTCTTTATATTACCGGTTCGTTTCCTAAAATGTGTGTTACCATATCCATGAAGAACTGCCTTTCTAATAATTTCTTGCTAGCCAGGCTGAGAATCACTTTAAAACTCGGCCAACCCAAAATATCAAATATGTTAAAAGCTGCCAAAGCAGAAACTTTTCATAGTAACTTAAGTGTTCTGTCTACTTGAACAAGGATTTGTGGTCCATCAAATGACCTTTGTGTAATGCTTTGGAGACTGAATAATTGTATAACTATGGAAATTCATTATATGTAGGTTATAAGCTACCCATATCATTTAACAATTAAAAAAAAAGAAAAAAATCAAAAAACTACTGCAGAGAAGACTGAAAGAAAATGTTTGAATACCAATATTAATTTAGTACAGTTCCAAAACTTTAGATAACAAAGATGTCTTTTTTCATACAGATGTTTGAAGACTGCATGAAGAGATTTGTCCTTATCACCTCTCTGTATCTGCAGCATATTTTAGCAAGTCTATATTGAAGTCTCTGTGGTGGCAGAGGTTCATTTCCCTTTGATCAAGTCCCTATCATATTAATAACACAGACACGCAACTGAGAGCTCAATGCAGGATGCAGAATCCATTCAAAAGTTAGACCACTACTCAGGCATGTATCTCCCCTCAATCCTTATGCTCTGATTCGTAAAATAATTTAAAGGTTTCATTATGGTTTCTGTATACACTGTATTTAATCATACTCTTTAGGGTTTTGTGAGAACATTTTAAATTAACATGTGCTTTGATGTGGGTACTTCAGAGTTTGGGGCAAAAAGTGACATAGTAACATAGAGATCCAGTTTTGTGAAATACTTGGAAAAACATGGTTGACATGGTAAACATTTTCACATGTGAATTCTCAATCTTACTTCATTATAGGTAATACAAAGAGACATTAAACAAAATGAAAAACAAATACTGCAAAACAATGCTTTTTTTTTTTTAGTGCAGTATAATTACTCCATGGTAGCCTTAGACATAGCAACAATGGAAAGCTATATTCAATAAAGACATTGATCTAAATGTAACTTAGGTAACTACATTACCTAAGACAAAAATACAAAATGTGTACAAAACTATAAGTTCACACTACAGAAAATGACTACTTACCTTTTTTGAGTTGCTTGATATTGGCAATTATCAAACAGAAAAATCAGTTTAGGGCACCCTACTTCATTATTTAAACTTGGTAAACCCAATGTAATCCCTAACAAGAAAATAGCAGTAGGTAATTACTATTCAGCAGCTATTTGTTTAGTAGCATACTTTTTTACCTGCATAAGGTCCTGCCTTTCTTTTTCACCTGTGCATATAGCTTTCTTTATGGTTCGAAGTTCACTCATTATAGCTTGTGCTTCATCCAGTCTATAATTTGTATGAGCATTTGACATCTTACGATCAATCCTGTTCAAAAGATTAAGACAAATTCAGGAATTTTCACAACATTAGAAAGCACATAGGCTTAAGACCGCTTGCTTATTCATGTACCACTTCATTTCCAGAAATAAAATTATACTCTGCTCAGAACTAACATAGCACTCAGTGCCAAGTCCACTCTAAAGACAAAGCAAAGCAATTATCTACCAAGGTTCTTCAGAACCAACAAATTTCCTCGGTTTAATGTCCTAATACAGAGCTTTCTACGGGCAATGTCTGTGGCCTATTTCAAGCAACAAAAGTAAAATCAACCTAAAACTAACCTACATGGTGGTAACTCAAAAGATAAGGTAGCAGTCTAGCTGTCACATTTTCCATGCAGCCCTACACATTGCAATAGCTCTTCCAGGACTTTTATCTGATCTTGCTTTAGAAGTTTCTAACAAAGGTTATTCATTTTCTCAGGACGAAAATTTTAATTCCTAAAATTTTATTGCAAATGCTTTCCTGCTCCTTAAGGATTTTTGAGTATCTTTTCTATAAGACATCATCATCCTGCACTGAAAATCATGACACGGGACCATCCCAGAATATTTTAAATGTAAACTCAGCAAAGAACAAGAGCACTAATCATGACATAAGGTTGAAGTACTACTAATGTTTCCATCTTGACATAAAAAACTCTCAAGTGGAACATCTACTGGCTGAGTTTTCAACCTTTTTTCCAGCAATTCTCAACAGTAAAGGACAACATATCAGGATGCAGAAGCATAATCCAGTGTACCATCTTGATAATTTGCTTTGACTTATAGATAAAGAACAAGACCAGAGATCCCACTGAACTTAAAAATAATCATTTGGTCCTGGATTTACAACAAATGGCTATAGGGTTTTAACAGGTTTTACAGGTTGTCCACAGCAACTACAGAAAATGATGTTAAGCTCCAGTTAAAATATTAAAAACTCAATTTTCCTGTTAATGTAGCATAGAAAGTGTGCATGTAGAAAAAAAGGAGGTATGTGTAATGGTGCTTAAGCCAATGCTCAGAACAAACATCTTCAGGAAAAGGTGTAGCTGGTTAACAGAATTAAAGATAAAAACATACAATGGTCACTACAAAGGGCACCAGTTTTCAAAAAGATGTAGTAGGAGAGGGCATGCTATACATATAGGACAAGAATATCCAAACTCTATTTAAAATATCAAGAATAACTAAAAGTTTCAAGCTAGGTATTATATTAAGCTAAGAGTATCAGCAACACTCAGCATGTTCTGTCAGTTAAATACAATCAGTGAAATTCCACTTGCATCAAATTACTTGCTTTAAAATTAAAATATTAAAATGAAAAATCAAAAGGCTTGAATGAAAATCTTGTGGTTTTATTGTGCAGCTCACAATACTTAGGAAAAAAAACACAGGTTGGGTTTCTACAGTTTTGGTTTGTTTGTTTTTTTTCTGATAGTTCCTGCTTTCAGAGACAACACAAAATAAGTCTGAATGTCAAGATTTCAACTTAAACACAATTTTCGTCATGTTACATAAGAAAATATCTAAAGTTTTATGATCACTGGTTCAAGAACAAGAAAGGACTTAAATTTCATGTGGATTAAGGTTGGAGTTTTTGTTTGGTTGCTTTTGTTTTCCTTTTAATCTTCACTAATTTTTAGTTAAAGTCCTGAAAAGATAAAATCATGGTAAAACAACTAATCCAATTCACTAAAAGTCACATGGAAAGGATAGCACGTTTTTATCTGAAGGTGACTGTAATGTTAAGAATGTAGATTCCGTCCAAACATTGGACACGAAAACGCCTCATTATACTGTTTGCTAGGACCAAGGTGGCATTCCAGGAAAAGGAAATTATTTAATTTCAACCAGATTTTTGTCCAGTAACCCACATACTCATGTTCCTAGACATCACTTTGGAGCCCGCCTTATGAATCAAAATTTGTTTAAGGAAAGAATCAGAAATACTGCCAAAAGTATTTAGGCTTAAATCAGTATTGCTGTCAACCCAAACTGACTTAAGTAACTTAAGTTACAAAATTACTTGTTATTTATTGTCTGTTAATTTTTTTCCATTTTTTATTAAGATCTATTTTTGAAATGCATGGAGTTAACAGGAGTCTTCCATTTTATTAACGGAAAATAGCATGATACAAATATAGATCAGACCTTTGTATGAACAGAAAAAATGTTCAACCAACACAAAAAACTATGTTTTCTGAGGAAGATGTTTCTAGGAGACACAGACTATTAATATGTTTCAGCCGTATAGGGCAGATTCTGTGTTCCTCTATTTTCCTCCATGTGTTCTCAAATACACAAGATTCCCCCCCTCCTCACCAAAGCACAGGTCTGTATTTGAGTCAAAATCTGATTCTAAAGCTTTTGTCAGGTCTCCTATCCTCTAAATTAGTCTGTAGCTACAAACAGTTCAGCCAGTCCTAATTCCCTGTCACTCCCAACTTCTCACAGCGTTCAGTCTGCTCTCATGGCCAACTGGCCAAGTTTTCATTTCCTTTGTTGCTGAACGCCTCCTTCCTCCAAAATTCCTACTGGGGAGCAGAAGGGTCACTGAAAACACAGGGGAGGAGGAACTGCTGTCAGGCCAGAGGAAGAAATTTGTTCCAGAAAAGGCTCATATTTAACCCTGTAACTCTGGACTGTGACAGGATCAGACACACCTTGGGACAAAGGCACTGGCAGAGGCCAAGGAACACCTTCCTGCAGGGAGGGGATCTCTGCAGGTTTTAAACAGTGAGCTCTAGAAAGTCTCCAGTGGACAAACACAAACTTTGATGTCCAAAGGTTTATCACAACATTGCCAAATATAGATGAAACTGTAGAAAGTACAGCCCTGATAAAAGCAGCACTACAAAGACTGAAATTATGACTGTATTGAAGTTGTAAAGGTATCAAAAAAACCTTCAATCCTGTCTCCCCCACAAAACCCCACTTCTCTCTAGTCGTTTTGTGGTTTTGTTTTCTTTTTGTTCTCTTCAAAGATGGCTAAGCCATTTTATTAAAATTAAAAAGAACATAAAACACAGTCCAAGGCAGACACTGTACATGGAAAATGTCAGTGCAAGAGATTTGTATTTAACAAATGCATTTGAATTAGAGAGCAACATAAACTGATGGAAATACTGAGCAACCTAACCACCATCACCATAAAAGTTGTCTCTTCTCTGAGAACTATAGCCAGGAAAGGTTGCACAGGGAGTCACATGGCAGCAGGTTCCAATACCACTCATAATGCCATTCTGGTAAGACTTTCAAAGCAAACATTCAGCCAGATGTTAAGCCCCAAGTGTGACAGCTCCCAGTATTGTTCTTGGCTTATACTTGAAATAAAGTGATGAACATGGCTTTAAAAAACCTGAACAGGATGCATGCCATTTGCAGTCTGGCCGTTACTTGAAGATTTGACCTAGCACAAAAAGGAAGAAGAATTACACAGACCAAAAATTTAGGAAACAAAACAAAAGTGGGAAATGTCTGAGATGCAATAACCTTTAAAAAAGGGGAGGGAGAAGCAGAAATCAGCATTATTGTTTTAAAGAAGGAGTAATCAATATGTTTTTAGACCATATACTTACTTTGAGGATATGCGAAAACTAAACTACTTCAGCCTTGGTACTTGACCCTTCTCTCCCAACAAATATAAGAGCTAGAGGAGGAAAAGCTAGAGCACAGTTAGGCTTTTAGCCTGATTTGCCTACTGACTTCACAAGGAGAGAAACTCCTCTCTTCAGTTTTCACTGCAAGTACTCTCCAAATTGGCTCACTTCCTACTAGAAGCAAAATACTCAAAAGAAAGCACATATCTCACCAGAAAGGAAAATAAAGAAATTACTTAAAAACACAAACCAAAAACAAAACCACAAGTCTCTTTCACAAGCGAAGAAGTTACTGCAGAGAGCAGAGTTCAGCAAGGCACAAACACCAAGAGAAATTCACTGCAACTCCAGACAACACACAGGCAAAAGGTTCTCCCCAGCTTCAGCAAGCAATGACAAGTGCCACCCAGTGCACAGATGGGACAGACTGTGACTGTACCAACAGCAGCAATGGCATCACTGAAGCACCAAATTGTCATGCTTGAACTTGTACACTACATGACTAGAGAGACCCACTGATGAATCAGATATGCTTTAAAATAATTCCTCCCTTGAATGTCTCTCCTATAACCCCATCCTGTAGCATGGGCAACTTGACTTGGGCTATATCCAAGATTAACATTTGTATTCTTAATCATTTGCAGACTTTACTTCTCAAGAAGTTGCACTACTTTGCTGGACTATCTTAAATGAATTATACTAATTAAAACAATCTTGAGTTTCAAATGGCCTTCAAATACTTTCATCATCCTAGTCAAGTGGTTAGTCCTTTTATAAAACAATTGAACCTATACCCTTAAAATAACCCAAAAACCAGAAGAAGGAAAACAAATAAAGAAAGCAGAAAAGGCAAGGCAAGGCAATTCTTACTCAAAGGAAATACAAGTAAGAATCTTAAGACAAAATTGCATTTGTTCTGTTACTGCTTACATATCTAGGTCACCATACTGAGACATTGATTATACACAAAATATTACTTAGTATATCAAAACAGCAAATACTTCGGAGTGCTTTTTTTTAGTAATTTTCAGTTAATATCACGCATTAACAATTCCCCTAACTACCTATAAATGCTTCAATAAAAACATAGTTATGCCTGAAAATTATTACATTATATCTGCCAATGAAGAATTTTGGTTGAACAAGTTTTCTTCTCTGAAACTTTTAAAATGCTTTATAAAACAAAGGAGCCTCGTAAGCTGATAAAACAAACAAACAAACAAAAACCACCAAAAACAAAACAAACAAAAAACAAAGACATCAAAAATATGAAGTGCATGGGCTACTCCCTCTTCTTCAGTAAAATCTGAATATCTCCCTTTATATTGTTTTGTTAATGTAGTACCAATCAAAATCAAAGTTGGAAAATAAGCAGCTTAACTGCTCCAGGATCCCTGGAACTTTGTTAGAATTCCTGAAGTGAAAGTGTGAGCCCATGCTTTTTAGCACCAATGCAATAGATCCAAAGCTTCAAAATATTTCTGCAGATACTGTACTTATGCTGTAAAATGCATTAGACATGCAACAGTTCCAACATTTGCAGGAAGCTCCTGCATTAGGCAGTTCGTTCATATGCATGCTGTAAAAAAGGCCAAGATTTCTAAAGGCACAGCCACATATCCAAGGCAAATCCAAGTGCTGTTCAAGCTCTTGGTCTAGCCCCTGGCCTCGCTGAACAGATCTGCAAGTCACAACAACCTGTGTTTACCTGCCATCTTCTCTATGGCCTGGCAACCTCTCACCTATCCCAGCAGGAATCCTGTGTATGTGCTACATGTGTAGGTGACTAAGCAGCACACAGATGGAAGTCACTCAGTTCTCATCTGATGTCCTGCTGGAAGAGCGGCAGGGAGAGTGTCACCACACCATTTCACAACCTTTGACACTATTGAACACACAGGAAACAGAGCACGGGCTGCCTAATAGCCCTGGGAGGAGTGGCATATTGCCTGAGTTTCCTTTCCTTGCTAGGAGAAGACAAGGAGTCACATATACACGCAGTCATTTTGCACACATAAAACAAAATCCAAGGTCCCACAGACCACCAGATTTACAGTACAAGCACAAGTCAGCTATACTGTGCAGAATGAGATGGCCTGACCGCCAGGTAAAAGGAAGCAGCACTGTTGTGGTGTACAGTTTTCCCCCCAGGGAGAAGTACTGTGCCCAGCCAGAAAGCCTTGGCACTGCTACAGGAAAACTACTCCACAGCATGGTGCTCTGGGCTGTGCTCCAGGCAGTAGATATTTCCAGAAAACATTTGGAAAATATTTCAAAAATCCAATTCCACTTTGACAATATCTTCAGGAAGAGTTAAAGAACAGGGCCTGTAAAACTGTTCTTGCATGGGAATCCATAAAATCACCGCTCCAACCAATTTTGTCCAACACTTCTTCCATCATTTCACATTGCTCTCACCCTGCATCATTATCACAGTAGAAAGTCTGAAGCAAAGCATTTAACTTTTTCTTTTTGGCAACACAGTTCTGAGAAATTAATTCCAAGACAAATTAAAAAAAACAGATAATAATAATAATAATAATAATAATAATAATAATAATAATAATAATAATAATAAATAAGCCTCCCACAAACTCTTAACTTACTCTTGCAGAGTTTCCACTCCTTTTTCTTTATATTGCAGCTCCTGCTTCATCTGTGCCAACTCCCGTTTGAGCCGAGAAAGCTGAATATAACAAAATAACTTAAAGTAATAATATGCAACAGAAACTTCCATAAAAAAAAATTGGGTTTAAATATAAAATTTTAAGTTACTTCAAAAAACTGGAGTGATAAGTTTTCTTCTTTTTTTGCTTTAAAATCTACATTAAAAAACAGAGGACTTTCTGAAATATCATAAGATCCAATCAAACAGCAGTCACAACATTCAGCTTTTAAAGTATCAATTTCCTCATCTATTCTATCGTGTTTCTATCTCCAATAGGTTATGCTAACAGCACGTTTCAATCCATAGAACTTTTCTTCTCCCTTCATAGTAGAGACACATCTCAACTGTCTTCCACTCTTTAGTCAACTTTAAAAAAGCCTGAACATTCAATGTTGATAATTTTTCCATCTGGGAAAACAAAATTACTGGCAGCAGAACTGGCCTGTGTGAGGGGCTTCACAGCACTTAGGGTAACCAGGACTGTCAGAGTCCCACCAGAGTCCCACTGTGTAGCCCTCCCTCTTCCCCATTTGTTCTTGCCCTTTCCTCAAAACTCGTGGTACCAACCTCTAAAGCACTCCTATACCCTCACCAACTCTTTTAAACACTCACAAGCTCACCAAAAGTAAAATGAAAAAATGCACCACTTAACATCATGTACACAAACACTTTATAGTGCATATTTCATTCTATTTCCTGCAACAACTCAATGGCTATGCACACATTTGGTTGAACATATTATCCCATTCACTCATTAGGTCATTTTGTTTTAAGATGCAGGAACAGACGCAAATAGTCATATAAGTGAAGACCCTGTTTATTTTCTTTAAATAAATAAGAAATAAGGCTTATTTTCTTGTTCAGAATATGCTGACATTTAGAATATGTAAAACAAGCAAACACTAGTCAGCATTTAGTAAATATATACAGATAGAATAAATGCCTTTGGAGGGTGGCGAACGGGATTTATTTTCAGAGGCATTCATGTGAAAAGTGGTCACTCCAACAAAAATGGAACACTATCCTGTGAAGAGAAGTACTTTTTTATTTATTTTGTGAGCTGAGTGCCTGGCATGCTAAAAACCATTTTATCCCCTAAGAAAAAGAAAGGTACAGTCTTTAAATAGGTTCTAGAGCTTAATACTATAAACTGCTTTTTATAATTGCTTATGACTGTTAGATCACTTTGCTTGAAACCAATGTGCAATATTTATCTCTGTGCTAAAGCATCATGAGAGAAATTCAAGAAGCCAACTATTTTGCCTTCAGCAAACATGGTACCAAAACCACGATTCCATTTTTTTTAAAAAATACGTAAATATATAAGTATGGAACATTTTTATTACAGAACTGCTTACCACTGTCAGAATACTTGAACTCCTCCTCCTCAAAAAGGAGCTCTGGCCAAATCAGCTAAAAAATTCTATTTGGCCAACAGGTCTACTGAATTGTGAAGAGATTTCCAAATAAGTAGCTAAATCTAGAGCTCACTGGAACCTCACTGAAAATGGGTAAGTGGTATGAAGAGAGTGGGCTTGAACAGCTTTTAATAATGAAAGAATTTCACTGCAGAGTATTTACTACTTGTGGCAGTCGCACAGAGAAAGCAATTTCTGGAAGCCTGGCTGAGCTTGCCTCTGACATCTGTGACAAAAATGTTTACACTTGTAACATGGAAAAAGCATTACTTCACAAGTTGCTGAAATGCAATTAATGTAGAGTCCTTCTAACAAAACAACATGCTCAAATAAAAAAGCAGTTTTTTAATACCATATTTCTAAAAATGCATTCAACTTTCAGTGTAAAGGCTAAAGTAAAACAGTCTCCCTCCCTTCCCCATGTGTAATTCATATTTTTACAAAATGAAAAAAGATTACTCACTCTGTCACGACGGCTGGCTATTTCTGCTTTAATCTGATATGGGTCATACTTGGTATTAGTTGAAAATCCAGAGAATGCTAAACAGATAGAAAACAGCATTTTATTTTTTTTTCCAACACCCTTCTTTAATACACTTGATAAGATGTGGCACTATTTTAATAAACAGTTGCAAGTTATTAGGCTTTAAAATAATCCTCTGTGCTAAAGTACAACTGAAGATTTCCATTTGGTCCACCTGAAACTTTTTTGTCCTGAACAACAACAATAATTGCATATAGCAGCACTGCATATTCCTAAAAGCAACTAGCTTTTATGACTGGATGGTAGCATTTACTGATGCAAGAAATGTGTAATATTAACAATTGCTAGCTGCTTCCTAGGTATATTGAATTAACAGTATGATAGGGACTAAAGTTAAAAAAAATCCCAATTGTCAGAACAAAATCACATCAGCTAGGAAGAAAAGCTGCCTCCTAAAGCAACAGTGTAGAGAACCGACATACAGATCAAACTCTGGCAAGTGAGCTCTCTGCACAGTGTATCTGGAGTCAGGCAATGATTTCAAGCTGTGCCATTACAAGCTAAAGCCTAGACAGATGAATTAAAGGTCCTAGAGGAGGCTGGGCAAGAGCAACCATGATTTATAGAGTGAGCCACTCAAGGCAGCACTGGCCCACTGAAAAATGCCTGGTATGTGAGTGGATGGGGTTGTGCTGTCAGACCTTCCATCCTTTTGCAGAGCTGAAGGCTGCTACTTTGAAACCCATATCCGTGTCTGCGCTGCAGTGAACCTTTCGACTCTCGAAAGAATACTGCAACACCAAGGTCATGTTGAGCGTGCAGGAACTTGCCAAAATGAGTAGTCATGCCTGAACTAATTCTCTAAATCCAGGATTTTCTATGGATTTTTTTTTTTAAACAGTGCTGACCACAACTGAGTCACAAAACTGCTGCATGGGCACCTCCCTGCCAATCCACAGCCACTGAGCTCACAACACCTCCCACTCATGAGCATACGACACTGAGTCAATGGCAGCACCCACAAGCAAAGTGGAGGAAAACGCTTTGTGAAGTTTTAGTTCTTTCAATGCAACAACCTGAAACAAGTAGTAGTGGAGGCAAGGATACTCGCAATATAAGCCCCCAACTTCGGTCATGTAATTGCACTCAAATTAGAAGCCTACTATTTCTGTACAAGAAATGGAGAAGCAAGCATCCCACAGTGGAGTGGAGGAGTCAAATTAAGAAAAACAAGTGGAGAAGAAGCCTCTGGGAATCTTGAGTTGACAGCACGATTAATCCCCAAGAGGAAATTTTAAAAAAAAAAAAAATCTGGCTAAATCAGCCCGCCCCATTTTCTCAAAACAGATGCATATGACCTTAAACCAATATAAAATATATTAACACATTTGTAGAAAATTTAAATATTTTTTTCACCTCAGAACAAGTGGAAGATTTTATTTAAATGCTCTTACAGAGTCTCATTATCAATACCTAAAAACCCCAAAACTATCAGAAGACTGAGAAACATAAGTCAATCGACATAGCATTTCCATTTGTTACAGATAAGCTCCAATTTTGTTGTTTTAAGCCATATTTTGTTGCCGCTTCAAGCAACTCGTTTTTCCAAGAGCTTCAAAAATATGAAAAACAGGTAATATTTTTCTAGTATATTTTCATCTTCAAGAGAAGTTTCTTTCTGTATATTCACCTCAAGTAATTCAACAAAATATTCCACAGAACTATTGCAAATTTTTTAAAAACAAAAAGCCCAAGCTCCTAGAAAGGTATTGCAATAAACGTCTATTTTGATTTTATAATCTCAAAAAATACTGACGACACTATCTTTTATCCTATTCCAAGTCTTTAAACAGTAGGTAAACACACTTTAAACAATAATTTCTTTTTAAAAATTTCTTTCTTAGTAAGAAAAAAATCTTAATACTTCTTAAGATTGAACATAACAGGGAGAAATAAAACTAGTCACAATCATTCAGTTATGTCACAAACTAAATCACAGAATACATGTATTTAAAACTAAACAAGTAGATGAGAATCCCAGTTCAACAGTAACAGAATACTTGGTCCAATCCACGTGGGATATTTCAGCCCTAAAAACACAGGATTTTGGCATACGTATGAATTACCTTGGATTAATAAATACCAGCGGATCAGTAGCTAAATACTTCTATCCACATGCCTGCTCTAAGTTCCCCTCCACAGTCAGGTTTCTTGAACGTTTTCAGAAAAGGCTAAAGCAGAGTTTTCCATTCTTACCAAGTACTTGTCATTTAACATCAAACCCGCAGTTAAACAATGTCAGTACACACAGCAGCCACTGAAAAGCCACCAGCGCAGTAAAACTCCACTACATTTCCACGTGGCTGTTGGGTATATCCACTTGACACACTTCTTTGAACTCAAATGTTTGGCGCTCTGGCAAAGACACCTTTTCCTATTGCACCAGCCAACAACCGTGACAGTGGTGCAACATCTTTAGAATTCAGAAAAATGAAAAGGGCAGGAAATCAAAGCTCTACAACCTACACCACCAATAATATCACAGCCTGACATTCAAGAATGAGGTGCACTAAGGAAATACTGCTTCCTACTTTGTGGTCAGAGGTGCCCTTGACCACAACAGTTTGCCCCTAACACCTTATAAAGTTGCTAAACAGACCATGGATGTACAGAAGCTTTCCCCTAAGTTGATGGCTTCCACCCATGTTGAGGGTAGAACAATTTGTGAGTTTAGGAGCGCAAGTGGGTG
Source organism: Neopelma chrysocephalum (assembly GCF_003984885.1). Classification (NCBI taxonomy): domain Eukaryota; kingdom Metazoa; phylum Chordata; class Aves; order Passeriformes; family Pipridae; genus Neopelma; species Neopelma chrysocephalum. The sequence continues at coordinate 46,560,986 of NW_020897694.1, read as the reverse complement.
GCTGGTCCAGCAACATTCAATCTTGCCTTCACTGCCTTGCAGAGAACATCATTACAGCTGGTTCCAAGAGGGTAGAGATGCTAGCTGGGATATATTCCTGTTTAGTGTTACATCCCAGTTTAGTGTTAATATTTTTCCCTGTTAAATGTTAAATCTATATTCTAATAGAACTAACAGGAAATGAAAGACCTTGAATAGCAGAGTCAAAGGATAGCACCTCACTTCTGTGGTCAGAATCTTCATTCAGAGAAGAATCCGGTGACGGAAATACTTCACAACATTTCTTACACCACATCTTGTGAGAGGCAGGTGAGTAAAATCAAGAAAAGACTATAAACTCACAGCTGGCATAAGAACGGCTGTCATCCTCACACATTTTGTGCAATTGTTGATATTCTTCTTGGGCTAGTTCAAAACGCTGCTGCTTTATTTGGTAAATCTCTTTCTTGGCATTGAGTGCCTCCTGGGCAACTATTAAATATTCCTTCAGCATGCGTTCTTGCTCCCTTCTCCATTGCTCCCTTGGGTCCTCAATTTGTGTGAGTTCTAAGGAGAAAAAATTAAAAGCATTAAAAAAAATTTGTAAGATACTTTATGCTACGAAGTACAAATTATTTTGTTCATGTCCGTTCTGAACCAGCATACCTAACACTACAGTGCATCAATTGATCCAGCCAGGACGAGAAGAAGAAAGGATGCAGAGTGAAAGAACAGGAAAAGCCTTTTCAAATATAAAAGGCATTTAAATTTGATTCTTTTCTTTACAAACTAGTGCAAACCCAAAGAAAACAGTATTTTGGCTCTAACCTTCCCTCGTAGCCAACTTGAAATTTTTGAGAACTACCAAAAAACCCAGAAGCACAAAGGACAGTGAAAGGTATCCCAATGCTTAACCCATAACTCTACAAATAGCTGGAACTACCTTATCATACTACATACAACTTTGCAAGTGCAACATCCTGAAAGGTCAGAGACTGTCTCTGCATACTTAAAAAGAATAAGGTAATTCAACAGAAAAGTCAGCATTTTAATCTCAAATCCATAAAGCATTTAAATTGCTTCTATTTTTGTTTTAAGAAACAGCAGTCTCATGTTTTCACTTTCCAGGGTTTAGAACAGTTTATATTCAAACACAAATCAAAACCAAGTTTCCACCACAAAATCTTTCCCATACATATATTGATTTTCAAAGTTACTGCAAAACAATCTCTTTGCAGCTGCAAAGGCATCTGAGGAGGACACATGCACTAAAATCCTAAAAAATTATTGGTTCATTTGTTTTCTTTTTGTGAACTAACAAAAATGTTTTACATGAGGATGTCCATGTAAAGTCTCATCTTTAAACGTAAGGTTAATTTCTGGTGATTGAAGTTCTACCAGTAAGAAGTTGATGCAGACACAACGTCAGTTTTCAAAGTAATGGCAGAACCTGCAGCACGGTCAGGAGGTAAGCACCTAGCAGTTTTTTCCAAATTTGGTTTCTTATGAGAGATGAAAGTCAGTTATGTTTTGCATTAATCATGAGTACATAATTCAGTATACTGGTGTCAGTGATGAAATACAAAACTGTAAAAGACTGAGTCCAACAGATTAAGAATTCCACTGGTGTCGGGTCATGTTAGCAACTCTACCATTTGAGAGCCATGTGAAAAGTGTATAAACAAAACCAGAAAGCTCAAAGAGCAGTACTTCCAACAGATTTGCAGATTATTTCACTAAATAACTTTTTCTCTTAACAGCTGTCCCCTTTCTCTCCCTGCAACTCCTCACATATAAAGATTGTCCCCATCGTTCTGCAATTTCTTCCCACATGCCTGAGATCCTTGATTCCCAGCAGCACCTTCTGGATCCCAAGACCCCAAACTATCTCTGCAGCCAAGGACAGGATGTGCTTTGACTTGTTCAGTTACCATAAATCCTTCTCTACATGGAGGGCAAGCAGAAGAAAACAGAGTTCAGATGGCTGCCTATCCCTCCCTGAGGGCATGTCAATTTGCAATGCTATCTCACCTGTCCATAAGTACTCCTGAAATCTGTGCAAATTTAATATTCCTAAAACTGCTAATCCCCTATGGAAACTATGCAGAAATTAATAAATCTTTATAAGACAGAGAAGCTGGATCCTAGTAAGTGTTTCTTTTTGAATAGGAAATTATTAGTCCTAATCTCAGTAAACAGCCAAGGCCAAGATGTTACGTTCTATCACATAACATCTTGGCCTTGGCTGTTTACTGAGATTATTATTTATCCTTTACTTCAGGGCACTGCATCTCTTATAGAATTATTTCAGAAGCCTTCTGAAAACCTGGCAGCATTCTTCTGAGGCAGAGAGCTTCTTTAGTACAGTAGTGACGTTTTCTTCTGTTTTATGAAACTTTGCCCTGGATTTCTAAACAAGTTTGCCACATAACACCACCACTAAAGCTACACTGTATGATAAAATTAACTTCCTTCATTTCTTTATAACCAATTAAAAAACCCAAAACACTATAGTAACTCAAGAACAGCCCCAGACAAATGCAGAGAATATATTACTCCCTCACTGGGGAATGCTCAAGTGCTTAAAGGAGACTTCAAAGGCTTCCAAGATTCTGAGGAGGAGGGAAAGGAATTCTGTGGCTGCCAGCCGCCAAGGTTTTTAAGCAATGGTTGGACAAAAGCCAAGAGCAGCTTAGTAAGGGTGTCAACAAAGTACTGAATTTACAGAACAAGATGGAGATCAGGATTGGAAGCACCATTGAGATTTACAGAAGATTCCTCTGTTCCTGTTTTTTTCAATATAAATGGAAAGCTATTGCCTAGAAATCTTTTCCTTGCTTCCTGGGTAAACAAACATTGCAAGAGGCTTAGAAAAATCAGATGTATTGCTGTTTTCTTTTAGAAGGTGCAAGGGCAAAAAGCTTATGAGAGTGCACAAAGCATGAGAGGTCCCTGGTAAGCCTAACTGTAGAAAGACTCTGAATTATCCCTTGCACTTTCTCACAGTATTTCTTGGAACCAAAGCACTTCTAAACTGTTTTGTCAATTAACACAGAACTCCAATGCTCTGTAAAGCATTGAACCCAGTCAGACACAAAAGGCAGCCTAAATGTTTTCACGTGAAGGTGCCATTCCAAGTGTTTTAGACATACTCATTTCAGAAAAACATTTCTTTAGCTCCTACACTATCTCTGCCATTTGCCTGACACCATCTCATGATGCACGATTGTCTACTCATTGTCTACTCTTTTGATTGCTCCTTTGTTGTCCACAGTTTAAAAACTGGATCGAATATCCTATTAGTTTTGAATAATGATTATCCAGCTATAATATTGAGTTTGTCTTCCCTCTTAATATAATTCTTGCTGGTATACGCAAGCACTGTGTTAGCCTAAGGGTGACAAACCCATTTTGCTGTGACGTTTGAATTACCATTTAGGATAATATCTGTGGGCTGCAAGTAATTAGTTATCATGAAAGAGACTAATTTTGCAACTTTGTTAAATGCTGAATGATTCCTTTTACTAAGTTCAGCACTGGCCCTATGAAGTTTCTATCCCTCTGTTCATACATCAATTTTATTTCATACCTAATATGATTAGCTTTACTTTCCCAGACCCATTAATATTAATCTTTTCTTTCTCTGTCTACCCATTGAGCATTTGGGAACTCAGTTTCTCTCTGCAAAGACTCTTTTCTACAATTTTTGCTCTCAATTGCACAGAAAAAAAGGCAAGCCAGATCTGACATGCCTACAATGATTAATATCCTTTCTGCAAGTTCAAACTTCATGTCTGTGGTAAAGTTGCTAAAAACAAAATCTGAAAAGCAAAAGGGAGTGATTTCTTTTGCATGTGACAGTGATTGTTATTGCTATAAAAGATGTCTATGAGTTCATGTTCTATAGGGACTCCTAAAACCTTTTACAATTTAAAAAAAAAAAAAGTTGCCAATACCCTCTTTTTCTTTTTTTTAAAATATGTGCATTCACACACATTTACATACATTGGTGCAAGTGCACTCCATGACTTTACTCCAATGTAATCCTCGCTTTTTACTAAACTTCAACATTACTAAAGTTACCATGACAGCAACTCTTATACTACAGCTTCTTTTAAACACAGTTATTGTAAGAATTACCCAACAATCTGTATTTATTATCTTCAAATTGTCTTGGCTATCTATCCTTGTGATTAGTGTATTAACAGCTCTTTAAAGTTTGTAATTTAATTAGTGATCTTTGTTAAATTTCACAACAAATAAGTACCTGTGTGGGTCAAAAAATACCATGGAAACATTTATTATTATGCTGTTTGGGTTTTTTAAAATAAGTAAGTGTGAAACCACAACAGACAAGTAACTCTAATAATGGCTGGAAGCCCAAAACTATTTCTACACTTTTATTTTTTTAGTTGACTAGATTTCAAGTAGATAGTATTGAAGTGGGTTTTGTAGATTATACTATTTACCACTGCTGTGATAGCCCATATAAATACTTGCTTCTTTACTCACTCCCCACCAACTGCCAATTCCCGCAATATTGAAGGCATTCACTCACTAGTGATAAGAAGCTTAATGATAGCAGCACAACAGTAACAGCAGCAGTAGTACAAAGCTATAAAGATAAGACATTTTCTTAAAAGTAGAACTGGCAAACATGCCAGACAGTGGTGATACAAAGCTCAGCAACAGTCCAAAAGGGAAAACGTTAGAAGTTAGTTTCCAAAAGGGACATCTGTTGTCTTTTTTATAGCACTTTGTACTGCATTAAAGCATAAAACAAGCACTGCTTAAGCAAGGATGAGATTACTGTATTTCATGACACTTCTGATTAAAAATGAGTACATTTCTCTCAGAATACATTTTGTTTTTCAATACAGAAGAGTGAACTACAGGTGACTGAAAAACAGGAAAAATCTTTGTAACTGACATATGACAAAAAGCAACAACAAAATTATTGATACTTCACAGTATGACACAGCAAAACAGAAGTTTTACACACTATAACTCAATCATAGGTTGTAAAATTCTTTACAAATGGAAGAAGCATTGTGCCCCCATGTGAAAGACAAGAAAACAGATTCTGCAAGAAATTACTTGCATATATTTTCTCACTGTAGCATGAGGTGCATAAATGGTATTGGAAACAAAGTTAGTGCCATCAGTTAACATCAACTTGCTAGTAATCCTCAAAATAATCATGCATCTACTCACGATTTATGTGGTCCATATAATAAACTCCAATCTGTTGATCGTAAACAGTTTCCCATCCTAAAGGAAGCTCATCACCGACACAGTCAGCAAATGTCAATGGCTTTGTAATCCTGTAAAAACAAAAATAACACAAATAAATACAAAAGGTGCAGAGTTTACAATGCAATGAATGTTATTACATGTTTTGAAGATACCTCCACCATTTGATCGCAAACTAGTTATGCTGCTTAGGAATGTGCTGATAATTACAATCATACAGTTTCAAAATAAAATTTCATTTAAATATGCTGACAGATACTCCCCAAACAGGTAAAACTAGCTTCTCCTCTCAAGTTTCCATGTATAACAATTTAATTACAATGGCATGCAGTCCTGCCAGTTTTTCTCCCATACCGCAAAGAACACAAATGTGAAGCTGGAGTTCACCACTGCTAAAACTACTAGAACTTTTACAGGTTTTAACTTCTGTAAGGTGAAAAAGCAGGACAATTGCTTGTCCTTAAAAAATAACATAAAACTTAAGACAGCACTATATTACAGATTTCCACTTTTCGTTTACATGTTTTCAACTATTAATGATATTCTTGTGGTCCAGACACACCCAAATTACTTCCTTTCCCTCAAAAAGAAGAGACAAACAAATGTCTCTGAAGAATCCTGAAGCAATTAGAGTAGAAGTAGTAATTAATTTGTAACAGCATTGCTATCTAGCAGCTTAAAATGTCACATCTCTGGATAGGCAAACTCTTGATAGACCAGTGGATAACAGAAAACTGAAACAGCAAGTCAGTGTTGACAGGAATGTTGAAAATATTCTACAGAAAGACTTTAAATCAACACTGTTCTAGAACGTCAAAGTATATAAGAAAGTAGGAAGAACAAATAATCCAAATAAAAAAGCCTTTGCATTCAGTCTAATCATGCCTATTTCCAAAATCATTTTAATTTTTACTTAACTCCTAAGATAATGTTTTCCTTTACTAGTACAGTAATTTCAATGATACATGGGATACAGATCCAACACCTTCCTCACATATTTGTTGAGGCATTTCTAACACCTAGAACGATGACAACTTTGCAAACCTTAAATACATGCATTAATTTCAGGACTGACTGAAGTTCAGCACAACCTATGACATAACACTGTTATTCATAATTCCATCAGTATGGTATAATACCCAATTCAGGTTTGCTGACACCAGATTTGAACTATGCTTACAAATATGTTGCGGAATAGAGAGGGACAGGTATTTGCACTTCATCTGATAACACTGATATAAAACAGTAACTTTGAATTAAAGCATGTCTGTCTTTGAACTTAGAATTCCTTCCCCAAAACAAAACAATCCAATCCAGTGATAAAGCCTTCAAATGATGGAAATACCACTGAAGCTACATTCCAGCTATTCCAATGGTGCAATAAGTACACTATTCGACCACTAACAAAAGCACAAAACTTTGCACACAGCAAACAGAAAAACTGTGTTTACCTGCCTCCTAAAATTAGTAGTACATTACATTAGTATTCTTACAGTGCTCAGAATTAACTGTAGTAAAATAATTCAAGTGTCCTCACCAGTTTCAATGTAATGTTTGAACAGTTTTGCACAACAGTACAAAGATCACATTCTGTGGATTCTCCAACATGTATAAACATTTAGTAAGATGAAGATGTACACAAACTTGTACACATCCTTGTACATAAACTTGTGTGTCACTTTTTAAAGTAAAAGTTTTCCGTTACCGCCAAATACGTGGTTTATATCATGTAATCAAGCAAATCCAAAGCTGCTGCATTCAAGAAAGAAAATGTTACTGTGAACTGACATATGCACTCTCTCAGTAATTCATCTAGCAGTCAGGCAGACCAAATATTGCCAAAATACTTCTGATCTCCCTGGAATTCAGTCAAATATTAAAAATACAACATGTGGCATTTTTTCTTAAACTCCCATGGTCTTGTTCTGAAGACATCATGTTTACAATTTCTCAAAGTAGTCTAGACATTGGCTTCTAAATTACTGCACTATAGACAAGATTTTCTTTGGAATGAGTTATGAGATTTGCTTGCCTGTTATACAAACATACCCTCAACCCTTTATTCATAAATAAAACCTGCACATGCTACTCTAACCTTTCACACTACAAAAACTCTAATTCAATACTCTCCATGATCACACCAGGGCTCAGACTTCCAGGGCAAGGACAATGTTCGCTTTTGGGAAAAGGGAGACTGAAGAAAACCAATGCATCTGGTCTAAATGGTTTTCATTCCAATGATACAAAGCATGTGTGAACAGTGTAATTAATGGTTTTGAAGGAAAAATTTTAAGAAAAATACCCCAACACATAAAAAGCTATCTTCCAGATATTCAGGCCATTATTAAGTTGATGTTGCCCATTTTAAACTATAATCAAAGTTGCTCCAAGTTGGATTCCTGACAAAGCATAATGTCACACTGATTCTCAATTCAGTCACATTTATACCCATGTAGTTGAACCTTCATTCAATTAACCCAGGTCAAAATATTAAACTAAGAACTGGAAGTTTCTCCCTGTGTTTTGGACTGCTTTAACTAAGAACTGAAAAAATACCTTTCTGGTTTAAGCAGCACAAGTCTGAGTACAAGATCAGTTTTTTGCAGTTAGGGAAACTAAGGGTTTTCAGAATAACAAAGACAAAATGGAACAGATGCAGATATGTATATTGGAGGTCAGCCACAAATGACAGCAGTAGACTGCTGAAATTAAGTATCTTCTGGAAATACTGCTTTACCCTCTGGGTTTGTTTTTAATTAGCTTAAGCACTATAAAATAGATCAGATCTTTTCTGCTTCTATATAAAGAATTGTACAAGGTACAAGTACATCTGTTAAAACATTTCAAAGTATGAAAGACAAAAAACTTTTTGAAGTATTATAAAGACAAAGACCAAAAATGCTGCCATCTTTTATTAAACAAAAAACAGGGCTGCCCAGATCTGTGCTATTCACAGCATAGTAGTAAAGAATAACAGCTAGCAGTAAAGAACAACTAAGGCACTTCTCTGTGATCATAGTAGTAAACAATAGCTAAGACATTCACACCTGTTCTACCCACATTCATCCTGTTCTACCCACAACAACTGGTACACACTAATAAGAAGGTTCTGAACTTTCAGCTGAAGACTCAGAAATTCTCTGGGATCAGTTTACAACATTAACTGGTTGCGGCCACTGAAGCTACAGGGCAGGTACGAGTGACAGTTATCCATGGGGGCCAATTCTGGATAGATCAAAGAACCAACCATAACTTCAGATTAACTGACTTGCTGGTTCTTGATCAACTTGAAAGGTTTATCCTTTCCAAAAGTAATGATGCTCTTCAGTCCTTAGACACCTAATCTTTTGTGACCCTGAAACCCTTCAGAAGCAAACACAAAATCATGTAAGAAAGCTTCCATAACCCAAATCCTTCACATCAACTCAAGACACAAAAATCTTTGAGCAACGTCGAGCACCTTGGATCTGCCACTTCTAAGTCTGCCCAAATTACATGTTTTTGTTAAATAGAAGTAAAAGTCCAGTATTTGTATGCAGTAAAACAAGACACATCTAAAACCCCAAGTTTTAACAACATTTTCTCTGCATCAATTACCAGTCTAAACAGTTAGAATACAGAAATTAAACTGCAAAATAAAACCAAACATGTGACTAAACTAAGAGATGTTTTCCTCCTCTTTGCATACTTTTTCATATCTTTAGCCACTACCATATGCAGAAGGATTCCAGAATACAGTACTACAGCTTTCTGAATGTGCAGCAGCAACAAGCATTTCTTGAATGCACCAGTTCATGGCAGGGACTGGGTGGGAAGAAGAAAAGAAAGTAAAAGACAATGGCTAAATACCATTTTGGATAAATTACTGCAAAAGTACTCTCGGCTTTAGATACTTTGTTAAGAGGATCTAATTTCAACCCCCTCAAAAAAACACACAAAACCTTAACCTTTAAAGGAACACTTCTGAGTTCAAAGAAAAGGCATACTTCAAACCTCCAAAACATAGTTTGATGTATAGAGCAGGGCAGCAACTTCATTCTCATAGATATTCAAAACCAGAACCAGACCACTAAATACACAAGGCTTCAGAAAACATTAGATAAGATTCTCAGTCTTCCCATGGCCCTGATGCCACATCAGAGGGCCCTTGCTGCCTGAAATCCCTAAGTCTAATTGAGTAAAACTTCCCCTGGGAGGAACTAAATTAAGACAAACAGAACCTGTTTTTCCAAGATCTTGAACAGGAAATCGAAAAGGTGTTTCCAAAGTAGAAACATTATTGCAAACTAGCTGCCATCTCTCAAATAATGTCTAGATACCTAAATTACATCCAGGGCCACCCTATCTTCCAAAGTGGGCCTGGATTAAGGGGAAAGCACTAACCACGAGGGCTAATTATGAAAAAGAACCACCAAGTTCTGAAGAAAAGCTACCATCTGTAGGGATGACTGAGGGAAGGATGCAAGTACAGCAGCTGACAACAATGCTTTTATTTTTGTTTCTGATTTTAGTGAGATCCAGCAGAAGAAGCAGAAAACGTCTAATAAAATTTGATACTCCTCAACAGACAACTAGCAGTAACATTGCCTTAAATCTGGTCTCAGTCTGAATTGCCATCTAATGGGATAGATGATTTTGCCTGAGAAATGTAGATTATAAACTAGGAAACTGTATTAACTCACATTACAGCTCTGAAAAATACCAAGCAATTTAAAAATAAATAACAGAACAACTAGAAAAGAATTAGCAATCTGATAAATCTAGCAATAGTTTATCCAAGGAAAGTATTACACTGAGTATATTACTGAAGTGTCAAAAGGCAAGAGAGAGAGAAGGCAAAATGAGAAAATGTGCACACACTTTGAAGCTTTCAGCCAGACATTTTTTTTCTTACCTCCTTTCAAACATGAAGTTAAGCTACAGCCACTGTTATAAAATTTAATTATCCTAAATTGAGCAGTAATGGAAGATGATTTTTTTGTTGTTTCACAGACACCAGCAAAAAGAGCTGTTTATACCGAAGGGGAGAAAGGGGGGCTTATTATTATTTTGTTTTCAGAAGTCACACTGCTGTCCTGGAGGCACTTCATGGACATCCTCCTCCACCACCATAGCTTGGGTCTGGGCAGACAGACCCTCTCTGAGGGTCTGTGGCCACCCAGTTGAGCCATGGCTCCCCAGCAGCCTCCTCCAAGCAGGCTGCCCTGGAAGGAGCACTCCCCTCCTCAACAGCCACTGCCTCCCACCCCACCGGGCAGGGAGGGACCCGTCAGGCACTCGCTGCTGCCTGGCTGCTGAGCAGGAGCTTCCTCCCCAATTCAGAAATAGGCGCACACCAGTCAGACCCCGCAGCCTCACCTTGGGGCAGCACATGCCAGTCAGGCTCAGGTTGTTTGCAGCAAGTACCATCATGAAATCCAGATCCCCTGTTACAGCAGTCTGGAGTACACCATGGTTTTCCTCCCTGTCTGTCCTCCATCACAGATTCAGCTCTCCACAAGCAGCCAAGTCATAAAAATGAACTGGATTTTGGCAAATGACATACTAAGTGCTTAGTCAAAAGTACAACAAAGGTCATCAAACTCTATGTATCTTTCCAAGGTAAAAATTCCTTATAACCTGCTTCTTAATCCAAATTATATATATGTATCTTCATTTTACTGAATAATTTAACCTCAAATTCTGAACTTACTGAGCATCTACTCAATCCCTCATTAAAATAAATTCACAATACAGATGGCTGGACAGAAACTTACACAAATGAGATGCTGTGCTCAGGACAAAAGGACTTAAAGAAGGTAACTTGTATTCAGAGTCATCGCTGCGAGGAATTTCCCTTGGAAATAAAAACATACCCTACAGCAAGGAAATAACAGCACAAGCTCTTCTAAAGGTCACTTAAAATTCTGTCTTTTTAAGACCATACTGTATTTTGCAGCTGTTTTCATTTTTTTTTTCAAGAACTGCAAATAAGTAGATTAAGGAGTGCTAATAGTGTCCAATCAGTTTATTTCCTTCAATGATTTTGACAATAACATAAGCCAGTACAGCACACATCACCGTGCAAAACAGAAGCCACAGGATGGAATTAGACAGCCATTTGTATAGTAATGAATCAGCATCTTCAAATGTGAGAAAAATGTCTGATCACTATTAGACCTTTTTTTTAATTTAAACTCCAAACAATTAGATTTTGTGATGTAAAAGGTATGTGAAGCCACATGTACAAGTAAGAGAGAACCTATCCAATTCGTTGACTTTGAAGAAGTAAAAGCACTTGGTATTGCCTACAAACACCTCTAAGAAATGTATCCCCTTACCTTTCACTATTCTAGAAACAATAAATATTCACTAACAAGCAACAACAGACAAATGATATACTTTTGTTTTTATCCTTTATCATACTCCCAAAAACCAAAACAACTAAGAAATATTGGCTTAGTGTGTTGAAACATAAAATAAAATGCTATGTCCAACTGCAGCTCTCGCATAACTTGTCTGGCTGCTCAGGAACTGCTGACACAGTTCCACACAAGCAGACAAGTCTTCCAAGCAGCTATCCATTTCTTAACAGCAGCTATGGTCCATATCCAAATCCAGAACACAAATATTATGGGAAATTCTTGCTGAAAATATACCCACATTTTATGTACACAACCCAAATTCCCTCTTCAAAAATCACAGCTGGGTTAAAAGTCAGTGCTTTTAAGAAAACTGGTTTTGTTTTTGCAATTTATTATTTTTTTAACAGAAGATAAACAATTAAAAATGGGGCAGAGGGGTTAAGTAAGACTCTCCATGAACACTTTAAAACATAGATTGTGTGTGCAAAGACAGCCTGAAGTGACAGGCAGCTGTAAAAAGCCACTAGCCAAAACCTAAGATTAGCAATGGGCCAGACGAAATTGCTGGAGGGACTTGCTGAAGAAAGGCACCCTGGACAGCAGGCGACTTGACATCTAAAGCAGAAAACAGACAAAATTACATATGGCAGCTGGGAATAAGCCACAAGAGGACAGCAGGGATATATGACAGATAAGACAGTTAAGGAGGAGAAATTAGGAGACTACAGTTACACCAAACTGATTTCAAATTGCACCTTCATATTGAATATGCTCTTAGCTAGAAACCATAACATGTGAAATATTTATGACTCTTCTTTTGCCAATCCTAATAAAGCTCCCTTTGCTACTCAAAATCTCTAAATATTTACAAGATTTTCTCGAGGACTTGCATAACGGGAGAGCCTTAAAAAATAAAAAACTAAAACCAAATGGATAAGAATCAAAAGCCTAAACTAAAACAGGAAGAAAATTTAACAGGGAATTTCAAAATCTGAGAAGCAAGTTGAATTCTTCCACCTATGTAAGAATCCAAACATGACACTACACCTGTCCAGGCACAGCACAGCTTTAGAGCGGGCAAGTAAGCATAGAATCATAGACCATGCTGAGTTGGAAGGGACCTGCAAGCATCATCGAGTCCAACTCATGGCCCTACACAGTATCATCCCCAAAGAGACTGTACATGTGCTTGTGCATAAGCATATGCATATATACACACACACACAAAATTGTTCACTTCTGACTGCTAGTCACAACTTCCATATGCAACTATCAGATGAGGAGGAAACACCTGCACTTTGCTTATGGAAGTCATTTGAGCAAGGGTGAAAAAGTGCACCTGCAAGATCCTACCAGCAAGTTCTTAATAATAAGCCCTTTGCACACGAACAAGACTAATGGGAGGAGTTCAAAGCAGAAAGGAAATGCAGGAGACAGGAAAAGGGAGGTCCTCAGCAGACAAGGAGGAACAAAAATGGGACATAAAACTCCAAATTCAAGTCCATGAAGTTCCATATGTTAGAAGAATAGGAGGCACCAAAGAAGCTTTACATCGCAGTAAGAAGCAAATAAAATGGTCTTACATGGTGCAAGACACTACCATGCAGTGGAATACTTCCTGAGGACTCTTGCAGGATCACTTAAAGTTTATATCAAAAGAGACTAGCACATCCTAACTATTACATTGCCTCTCTCATTTCTAGTTTATTAAGATGTGTGGGCTGTCACTGCTCACTACAGCAGTACAGAAGCAAAAGGGTAAAGTTCTTCAAAACTGTCTGCCCATCTACTACATTCTCTCGCTAACCTCATATGTCCTAAATCCAGAAACATTACGCCAGAATTAGCTGACTACCTTGTTACCCTTAAGTCTGACTAACCATTTCTTTGACATTTTGAAGTCTATGTGATTACAGCAGAGGTTTTGCTACAACATTCTAACAGCCACTGGTAATGTACGGTTACCTCTGCACTGCTGAAGGCGTTCCCCCATCATTCTTCTTTACCAGTTAGCCAGATTGGAAATAATTAAATATACATAATATGTGTGTGTGCACATATATATACACACACACATCCACACACGCAATTGATTTGTCCACACATACGATTAATTGATTTGTCCAAATACCATTCAAGTGTCAAATGACAGTTTAACTTAAAGATTCTTCAATAGAGAAAGCACTGTGAAACACTTTTCTGAACACTTTAAACCACTTTAGAAAAGTCTCAGTCAGCAAAACAGAGAATCTTACATTAACTGGTAATCTTTGGGCCAAATAGGAAGGCAAGTAGTTGAAGATGCACAGAGGTTAGCATCAGAATCTTGAGGTACGCATGCAATTACATCTTGCTGCAGTCCACAACTGCCTATTAGCAGAAGAAAATCCTCCTCATACACTAAGAAGGCCCATCATTCTAGAAAACTTGCCAATAAACATGATGCTAAAGGGATTTTTTATATCTGTAGTTTGAGAGAAAAAATGTTTTAGAACAGGCTACAGCTCATGTTCCCCTAGAGGTAAACTGCAGTTTAATGAGATTAGAAACAGACATCTGTTATGTCTATGTGCACAAACAAGCCCAGCACTACTATCAGTGAAAATTTAATTAATCTGATGTTTTAAAATATTTTAAGCTCCAATCCTCCAAAAACTTACTATACTTGCAATAAATTAAATTTCACTGAAATTAATTTCCTGAAACTATTTTCACCAATAAGTATTATTCAGTGATATTAATAAAAAACTCACATTAAAAGTTACCAGAAACCATTTCTAGAGAAATGAAGCAAAAAGTGACAAACAATGGGAGGAAAAAGTAAATGCAACTGGACTGAGTATAAAACAATGGTTGGAAAAATATATATTCAAGAGACTATTCTTTTCAAGCCTTGGAACAATGTGATGTGTAGATAAGTGCCAAAAGAATATGCATACCATGACTTCACATACATCCTATTCAAAACAAATTGTGAGGTACAACAGTAAATATAGGCCTCACACCCAGAAAAGTCTACACTGCCAGCTAATATTAAAAATTCAAGACAAGAGTTTCTCACTTAACCTTTCAGAAAAGCTTTGCTCCTTCTCCTCTTCCAACCCACTTGAAAATAATGTTATACTCATCTTGTATTTTTCCTTAAAGTACCACATATGGCATTTCTCAAACACATTCAAGTATCACATTCCTAGAAGTTTTATGGACTCTTGTACCATTTCTATGTAATGTCTTCTAACAGGCTACTGTGCTGTCACACACTGACTCTGCCTGTAGAGAGAGAAATTTTGTCTTGTAAAAGGCCTCAGCTGTGGCTCCAACCCCCCTCAGTGGAGTGAGTGCCCACGGACATGGAGGGAAACCCGCAACCAGGGGGCATTACACTGCACTCCAGGAGCTCCCTGCCCAAACTATGCTGCAGATCTGTGAGGAAGGCTTTCCAGACTGCTGCTTCTTAAGTTTCTGAACTGCATTAATAAAGCAATAGGGTACATGGGAGTGAAAGAGTGCAACTAATGTGACACGCACACAGGATCCAAGGGCACCGTTTCAATCACTTGCCTGAAGAGTTACTAACCTTGACTTAGCACTAAGCAACTGAAGTGGAAATATGTTGACAGGATCTTTGATGCTTTTGGTTTCAGAGTCCATTTCTTGCAAGCAGTGATCTATGGCAGTCACCTCATTACTTAAGGTTTTTCCACTCTTCCAGGAGTAACAGACCCTTAGTCAAGCACATACGGATGCATGTTTCAGCTGCCTAGAACTGGTGATGGACAAGCCATTAGTGACTATTGTATACATTAGCACACATGTATAGACATCCTCCATCTACCCATTCATTGTGAAGCTCCATATTTCAAATGGTATTACAAAAACAGGCAATGGTTACCTACAAGGTATTAAAAGTGTTCTAAAAATAAACCCATTAAAGAAAACTGTGCTTAAAATGTGTCTTATTTTCCAAACATATCAGGAGAGCTAACAAAAGAAATTGTATCTCCCCGAAATCTTTGCTGCTTTTATACCAATGGAGCAAGAAACCCCCTGCAAAGTAAAATAATGTCTTTAAGCCAAATAACTACCTAAGAGAAAAAGCAATGGTTCTGCAATGATTTGCAGCCTTTATATATTTTCTTTTCCACAGCTGACATGCTAATTTGTATAATTTCTAAACTTCTGATTCTCAACATTCTCAATCTACCAGTCACAAACAGAAGTTCATGTTATCTACAAATATATAATCACAGAATCATAGATTATGCCGAGCTGGAAGGGACCCACAAGGACCATCAAGTCCAACTCCTGGCCCTCCACAGGACCAGAGTGGTCCCCAAGAATCACACCATGTGCCTGAGAGTATCATCCAAACGCTTCTTGAGTTCTGTCAGGCTTGGTGCTGTGACCACTTCCCTGGGGAGCCTGTTCCACTGTCCAACCATCCTCTGGGTGAAGAACCTTGTTCTAATATCCAACCTAAACCTCCCCTCACACAATTTCAGGCCATTCCCTCAGGTCCTGTCATTGGTCCCCACAGAGAAGAGATCAGTGCCTGCCCCTCCTCTTCCCCTCAAAAGGAAGTTATAGACTGTGAGGAGTAGACTGTTCAGCCTCCTTTTCTCCAGGCTGAACACACCAAGTGCCCTCAGCTGCTCCTCATACCGCTTCCCCTCAAGGCCCTTCACCATCTTCCCTGCGCTCCTTTGGACACTCTAATAACTTAATACCTTTCTTATATTGTGGTGCCCAAACCTGCACACAATATTCAGGTGAGACTGCCCCACTGCAGAGTAGAGCAGGACAATCCCCTCCCTCGACCGGCTGGTGATGCTTTGCCTGATGCCCCCCAGGACCCGGTTGGCCCTCCTGGCTGCCAGGGCACTGCTGGCTCATATTCAACTTGCTGTCAAGCAAGACCCCCAAGTCCCTTTCCATGGCACCGCTTTCCATCATCTCATTCCCCATTCTGTACAAACAGCCAACTATATTAATATAATGTTAATATAGGTGTTGTGGAGAATATTCTCTAAAACATGCACTTAAACTCTTACAACTGCTTCCACACTCCAGGTCAACACCCTTGTCAGACAGTAATTTTCAAGCTTTTAGGGAAACTTAGTCCAGCCTCTTTTTTCCCAATATTTACGTATCCTACTATTATTATCATTCCCCAAACAGACTTGCTTCCTATAGTCCACCTTAATGCTGATCTTGCAAACTAATGCAGTATTCTCTCCAACCAATATTCGTAATTTAGCACTATATCCCAAAGGAAGACAGTTTTACAGATTTATGTTCATCTGAAATTTTTTAAGAGGTTAAAGTTATGAAGCTTGATGCTGTTACTTCTATGGTTGCCAGTAGTTGTGCAATATATCATATTTAAGCTTCAAGCTGGACCAGTAAAGTACTTCCAAGGAACACAAGGAATTACTCATAACTTCACTGTCATGATTTTGCTTATATATAAGAATATAAAATACTTTGTGAAAAAATCCAGAGAAATCCAGACAGATAATGTAATTTAATGAACTACAATAATACAGTATGGAAAAAAAATCCTAAGAGAACCTGCTCAAATCCAATTTAAAAAAATACTTAGAATCATCAGAAAAATAATTTTTTTTAATAAGAAAATAAATCAGAGTGAGACAATACAAGCAATGTTGAGGGTTATTTTACAGTATAAAATTTCACATATACCTAAAAATCAGAAATTAAAAACCAGGCAACAGGAGATTAAGCACAATTCTAGAATACACACTGTGCCATCAAACCTATGGTGACCTTAATCTGAACATAACTGAACATCAAGTACCACAGTAGTGGAAATCAGATTAAATTTATAGTAACATACCAAAGAGACTTCAACAGTAGATGGCCTCTTCTTCTTTCTCCCCACCTCCCATGACAGAGAAGGTTAAAAATAGAGGCTTCCGTTTCCTTAGATTATTTCACTTTAGGCTTTTCTAGAGCACTGAAATTAGCTACTTTGCCAGCTTCCTACATTTGTGTTAGAAAAGAAGGAGTGTTAAAAACACACATTTACAGCAACTCAGGAAACTGACTTCTGTGGTTTGCGTTATTATTATCATTTCTAAATGACAACTCTCTTGAGAAGTTGTAGGTTTCTCTTCTGAAGTTTCCCTTTGGATACTGCTCACCCAAAGGCCCCTTGCACCACATAGTAACATATTTTGGGAGTACGCTGTACTGGCATATTTTTCTATATTTATGCATTCCTTTGCAGTTAGTAAACACAGATATTTTCAGTGCACAGTGCTCAATTCCTCACATCCAAAAGCAGCCCCAGTACCAGGAAGGAGAATTTAAGAGCCATAGAAATACAGCTTCAGCTCCCTCCCTCCGAGCCCTGAGCCTTTGAGGAAGTCAGAGCCAAAGGAAGCCTCTAACTTCTACCATGGCAGCATAGAGCAGCCCCAGCTGTCCAGGTCCATAGTTTAAGGTCAGAAGGTCACTGTCATTCTCAAACTGACCTCCTGCATAATACAAGCTACAAAACTGTAGTTGGCACTTCTTGCATCTAGCCCAACATCTCATGGGCGACCTAGACCATATGTCTGTTTATATTGAAAAGATGTACATTGCAGAATAAGCATCTGAACTCTTTATCTGGAAGCACTGCATATCAACATACAAAAAGTAGCACATATCTAAACTCTGATGTAGTATGATGTTGTACCACCTACACATGACTACAGTGCAGTGTCGCCCATTCATTAGAAAGTCTGGTATGCTTTGTTAGGCATTCCCTCATTTTTTGATTGCTTTTTATTCTGCTAGAGTGAAGTTCTGCCTGAAGTTCTCCCTCCTGAGGGTGTTACTCCTTCCAATCTCTTGTGAGACCTTCAATTAAAACAGCTCTGCCATCTGAAACAATGAAGCACAGGAAAAATGCTGTCCTGTCCCTCCCCACCCCCCGCTTCAAGTTTTACAATAGTCTAGATAATCTCAGCACTGCTAACCACAGGACCTGAATTTTTTAGGCATCCCACTGCCTCCAAGGAAAACCATTCAAGTTTGGTGAAGGTACAAGAGAGTGGAAGAGGTTAATATTGTTGCACAATGCTCAACACAACTCTGTGAAGTTGGAAGTCCTGGTCTTTGGAGATTTAATCTCCACTGAACACGTGCCAGCTTCTCAGGACCTCTCCTGGCTACACAGCCACCCAACCCCAGTGTTCCAGGACATCCAAAAGGATTGCTCCAGCAAGGAGCAGCTCCAGAAAAATAATTCCAGTACAACCCTAATCCTTTCAGGAAAAGAGACTAGGAAGTCAGTTTCTTCTTCCAGTCTAATGCTAACCCCTGTTAGCATCTGAACACCCCTGAGGAAAAGAAGGAAGCGGGTACATGGTGACACAGAAGGATGGAGAGCATGGGAATCAGGTGCTGGAAGAAGAGAAGGTGGCAATCAGAAAACAATGAATGATCCAGAGAGGCATAGACAGAGAAGGAGGATAAGCATAGGGAGATGAACTAACGGCAGAGCTGGAGCAAAGGGACTGGTCAGTAGTGGTGTGAACAGGCCACAGTCTAACTGGCTGATGTGGAAAGAAAAGACTACCCTCTACACCCTTCAGCTCTGAGACTCTGAACATGGCTCTAGCCTCCCCTGTGCTCTCCACCTCAACTACACCATAAATCCCACCTGTAGTTTTGTATGAAAGCTGGATTAACAGCTTGGTACCATCAAACTGGAGAGATCCCTGCTGCCTTCCTATGTGTCTCTCTCTGCTGCCCTGAACTGCACAATCTCATCACTTCATAGCACTCACCTGACACACTTCTGACACTCATCTGATCATACAGTAAACTAGCAGTAGGTATGCTTCAACTCACCAGAACTACAAAAAAGGAATGGGGAAGGGGGAAAGTAGCAATTGAGGGGGGCACAGTTACTGAATTAAATCAGTTTATTTTGTTATCAGATGAGAAAAAAAGGCAATGTAGAGGAGGTGGGTGGTGAGCAAGACCTCCTACTGTTCGTAACAAGCTTATTAATCCAACTTGCAGTATACTGCTGATATACTAAGCCTAACTCCGGGGTTAGGGGGAAAGAAGAACAAAAAAAAAAAACCCACCCAAATAAAATCAGAACAGCCACATAAAGACAGTTTCAAAATAATGACAACGCAGACCTGAATTCTGGCATTTTACATACAACATCTGGTCTAAGTCTGGCTATGCAATATTAATAAACATGAAAAAACATACAGATGCATGACAAAAGCATCTCAGTTAGGAAGAGAACACTGAGGCAGCAGGATCCATATCTTAAAGAGCCTTCTAAAGTTTGGGGGAAGAATAAAGCCTATTTTAAAAGTTTCTGAGAAACTCAAGTACATAGCAAATGAAAACCTAAAACCTCAAAAGTACCTTTGAATATTCACTGCTAGGCAATGGTACTGTTGCCCCCAGGAATGATAATGCCCAATATGAACACTTCCTTAAGTGCTCATGAAAGATTAAGACATAACAACATAGGAAATGGACATGGATAACATGTTGGGAAACCAACTAATTAATCCCTTTATCTGTTAAGATTGTTAAAAAAAAAAAAACCACCGCACACCCAACCAACACACTCTGGGAGTTGCACAGGAAATAACTAGATATTCATGAAGGAAATTAACTACTAAAGCACGTGTAATGATCGATTGACCAAGTAACCATTAAAAGAAAAGAATGCAAAGGGAGAGAGCCACTGTGTTTTGAGCCATATCCTCAACTATATGCCCACTAAAAGCTATTGTTCCATAGTAACTGCAATTAAAATCTCATCTCAGCTTCTCTTCTTTTTCTTATATAAGATAAGTTTATCTTTAATGCAAAGACCACTCACTCTCATGCATCATCAAAACCCATAAAGACATCAGAAAGGCAGATTAAATGAACTGCAGGAAATTCAAGGTAGAAAAACATTTGCACTCCCATGAGGCCTGTCTGACACTGAGTAACAAGCAGGCTGGACAGAGGAATTCAGAAGAGAAGTGGGGCTTATATCTGACATATTCAGAAAACTACCTGCCCACAGAAATTATGCAAAATCTTGTCAGAGATGTTCCCTGCATTTCGCAGCCTTTTGTGTTGCTAGCAGAGGAAGCATCTAAACTTTTAGTTTCTTTAACTCCAATGCACCTACTTTCTTCAAAACTATTTATATGCAAGACCTAGCCATCAATGGGCCCTCCTCAGTCTCTGAAGTGAGGATGGTAGGTAGAACTGTCTCCTGAACTTAGAAGCTCTTCAGGAAAATTTTAGACAGGTGGCAAACTTTTCCTAACAATACCAGTTATTTCCAATTACTGAAAGATCTACTGATTCAATCCCTGAGTAGCTTAAAAGAGAAAAATCCCCACAGTTTTCACAAGTGTTGTAAGCCTGCTTGCTTAGCTGGGTTGATGAGCAATACTTCAGGAAATCCAGTAAAAGGAGCACATGATGCAAACTGAACTATGACTGCTATTCCAGACAGCAAATGCCCAATGTGCTGAAAACTTTGTGACTTAAGTCTGTTTAAGAGACCAGAACTTCAAAACTTACCACCAGCTCCTCAAAGGCTGTTAGCAAACCCAAGGGAACTGAAAAGGAAACTATGGCACACAGGAAGGCAGGACAGCGTAAAAGCATGACAGGAAAATCCCAGAAAAATGTGGTAATGACTCTTTACATGCTCTGCTCCACACAATTTCATGTTATATCATTTTCTAAAAACTTTTTACTATTATCTATTAAGCAAGAAGAAACCTCTCAAGACAGCTGTGGAAAAAGAAACAAGAGCACTCCCTCTTACCTCCCCCATCCTGTACTTATGCCACAACTGAACAACTAATTTGAAGAGATTTTCTCACCATTTCTTAGACCACTGCTGCCAGGAAAGCCAGTCTGCTGCCGCCACCCTTCATCTAGCTTCCTTCTGCAGGTCTTACTTCCCTATAAGTGAACCCAGATGCTTACATACATAGCCACTCTGCTCTTCTCAGCATGAAATCCACAGGATTCTTAATCACAGGATTTGGTTTTCTGATTTCATGCTGCCGCAGCGTAACAACAAGGAATTACTAAAGATGGAAGCTATGAGAAGAGCAGAGGTCTTCAGTCCATCTCTTCCCTACTCTTCATCATAGTTGAAAGCCTAATCCTAAATTTTTAACGTCATTGAGATATTAACTTCCTTGACAATTTCGCCCTCGTTTTCTTATTAGAATACAATGAAGATACCACCAATTAAATAAATTATTATCATATTGCATTAAATGTGTTCCTCCCCCATCCAATTAACAAGGTGTTTTAATGACCATTCAAGCATCACTGCTTTTCAGTTTATCTGATTATCTTTAATTGCTTTTCAGAACAGCCTTCTAAGCCATGGAGCCTCGCTGCACACTCAGTTAAGCCCTGTTGCTGGGCTACCTTTTAATGGAAGCCTGGATTTTACAGATATGACTGGTCTAGACCCTCTCCTTCCCTCTGGCCATATACTGAGCAATGCATCTTACAATGACTTAACGCTTCTAATTCCTGCAAAAGTTAGTTTTATGGTGACAATTAATTTTCCCTAACTCCTCTAAACAAAGAAGCAGTAATAAATACACTAATTTAAAGACACCAGTTAAGTTTCAAGTGGAATGCTGATTTGGGGAAGAATATCGATCCCACCCATCCCCCAAAAACCAAACCCTAAGCTCTCTAAATAGAGCAATATGCAAGGCAGCATATCAACTAACCAAGACATCTCTGAATCACACTGCTTTCTGAGGCAGCACTACAGCAATGCTAATGGCAGACACCCATGGACACAAACACATTTCTACTGATTGAATAATCTGTATTTCTCAAAATTCCAGCAAACACATAAAAGGGGTACTTCCCTTCTTTGTAGAAAATGAGTGCTGACAGAAGCAGGGGATGAGATCATTGCTGTTGCCATAATACAAATTCAGAACATTTAAAAGGGTAACATACAATTTATTGACAGCTGAGTCAAAACAATGTAACAATTTACACGATCCAAGAACAGTATAAAAGTAAACAAAAATGTTTATGGACTCTATCAATTTTAAAAAGGAAAACAAAGTACACAAATGCCATTTTTGATAGTAGCTTGTCCAACAAATGGTTTAATTTAACAGGGATTAAAGATATTGTAAACATGGACAAATTCTTCTGGCAACTTTTACCATCCATCAAACTTCAATGTTAAGAAGAAATAAGAAATCATTGTCTTCAAAGATCCAACAATAATTTTATTTTTATTCTTGCTTCCTTTAAAAATAGCTGTGAAAATGAACTCACCTTGCCCTCAGTAAAACAGCTCATCCTCATGTATTTTTTACAATTAAGCCCTGCACATTGTTCCATTGTTTTGAACCTACATTCCTTTGATCTTCAATTTCCAAAACAAGGGAACTACAAAAGCATTCTCAAACACACCTTCCAGATCAGGCAAGAGCTTTCCCATGCACAAACATATTAATGGCACAGATTACTCTGTTTCCTTACTGCCAATTGCAACCTTTCATAAGTGTAAATTTTGACTGTACACAACATACAGCTATCCAAACAATGACAAAAATGCTTTCTTAGTACTATCTCCATTTTTCTTTCCTGGAAGCACACAAATGCCTTCTCACAGCACTGGGAGCACCTTAAGCCCTCCAGAGCTGAGGGCAGCCTGTTCCAACACAAGCATGGCCAGCTCCAGCAGCGTGTCTGTGAACACCATGCCAGCGTCACCAAGCTGTGTCATCAGGCTCCCCCAGCTCCTTTCAGCCTGCAGGAGTGGGAAGATTCAACTTAGCCTTCCAAGCAGCTATTGTGATTGGATTATATAGAAATCTTCCTGAAGTCATGGCTTTATTTCAAAGATTGTTACTTAAGATAACTTTATTCCATAGAAAACGATGTACTACTGCAAACCAACAGGTAAAAACACTATCAATCCATGTAACTAACACTGGTGATACATCCTATGATAATAGAGGTTTTATGCATAATTTATAAATACAACTCTACGAGAAATAACGCCTGCAACTCACACAAAAAGAAATTAATTGATCTCTGTAAAGAAAGTAACATTAAAGTTACTGTAAATTCATATAGTAAATTATTTACCCCCCACAAACACTTCTAGATTTGTCTACACAGGATGTTTTCAGCAGACTCAAAGCAGCTTTGCCCTGGCTCCCGTGAGTACGGCTTCCAGCTACTTTGGTGTGGCACGGCGCTCCATCTAATATAACCTACCCTACACAGGGCTTGTCAGCTCAGGTTCAGTGATGAATTAACCGCAGCCACCTGGCTCACAACCAGCTCAAAGCATGAGCCGAATTTGCAACATAGCATTTAGACACAACTGAGAGCATTTCATAATGAAATTGCTTACTCACCTTATTCACCTCACTTACTTCATCTAGTGGAATAAACTACTCACCCATATTGCTACCCGAAAAGCATTCGTACAGAAGATCGAGGGCTCTGTTTATTCATACCCAAACTTACTGAGTTTTTCCAGGTAGAAAAATCTATGCTTAGCGAAGTCAAAACCAAAGTGAACGATTTTTGCTGACAGTGAAACCAATGGCACCCACTGCCCCTGACAGTATTTCACACAAGATATCTCTGAGACTTGAGAACAAAAACTGACTGCTAACAGCTCTAGGAGGTGCACTAACAGCAGGTATCTCACCGATAAACCTTCTGCAGGACTCTGGATCTCTGGTCAAGATTCCATTTTTTGTTCATGCTTACAGGAAACCAAACCTAAAAAGCACAGGCAACTCAGCCTAACACCTACACTGGAAAATCCATCCAATGTTTCATTTGTGGGTGAATACTGCATCCATTGCACACACACTACAGAATGATTGTAGTCCAAGCCTGTACCACAGCATCTGGGACATTATTCTCAAAATGTATCTCTATCACGTAGTAGGTAAAAGCATCATTGGTTTTTTAGGAACTGGCTCCTTGTTCAAACAAAACTGGCTACTAGAAGCTAGCAGATAACAGAGGCACTAAAAAAAAACCCAAAAAACGCAAAAACCCAAGGGCTCATAGTCCCATTTCTCATAAAAATATGGATATGTGATTTTTATTAGTAACAATATTAATTAATATACCTAAGTCTATTTCGGTTTTGTTCTATTGATGAGCTTCAAACTTTAGGGAAACCCCCTAGATAATTCCATTATCTGTGAAAGTTTATGAAAGTAGGAGGCATCGTAGAAAGTGAGAGATGCATGTTCACATCTAATCAGTATCAGAAAATCTGTTCAGGAACAAGTGAATGCAAATACCCCAAACACAAGGCAAAAGATATCCAGCATAACTTTCACCTTCCCAGACACCAAAGTCAACCAGCTGTAAGACACAAACCCACAGGTAACCAGGCTTCATTAGTTCTGGTACTGACAGAAATACCTGATTTCTATAAATGATAACACTTTCCACATAACATCAACTGAGAGCTTCTTCAGCACATCAAACTCTGTACCCTGCAAAGCATCTCCCTCCCCTACCCTAGACAAGCTACCCAAATATTTTCCCTTCCAAATGTTATTTTCTTTAAAAATACATTAAATATTTCCTTTAAAAATCCACAGCTAGTCCTATTTATGTGACTATTTGCTGGGTGGAACAAAGTTAGATGCTAAGCTGGAAATACCATAACAGCTGAGTATTTTAACTGGCAACACCCTTGTAATGACATGCCTGTGTGTCATATCAGCTAGAGACTCCACAACCTTACAAATCTGACATCTCCCAGCTTGAAAATTAATTTAGCGGGTTTAACAGAATTTCACATGCACATGTTCACAGACATTCTTGCATTAAAAATACCCAAGCGTTGTATAAAAGTGTATATTGATGAGTTTGATACTTGTCAGTAATAACTTTAGTAACCAACTCAGGCAGGTCTATACATCATCCCTCCAAAACTGAATAAAACTTTTGTGCCACACCATAAGATAAATTATGATACAGTATTCTTTCTGTAAAATAAAACCCCAAAGTGGAGGTCATATATTGCTTTTAACACTGAAATTTTATCTCTTTCCAGATAAAAATCAATAGCCTTATTACCTGTACTGTTCCATCAATATAGATGTGCCCTATTTACATAGATTAGCAGTGTTATACAAGGAACTTGCCCTAATTACACATAAATTGTACAATAAGGATGCTGCAATTCCTTGTACATCTAACACTGCTGGGCTTGGGAGATTTTTTTTTCCCAAAAAAATTGAAAGCAAACATATCGC
Source organism: Neopelma chrysocephalum (assembly GCF_003984885.1). NCBI lineage: Eukaryota > Metazoa > Chordata > Aves > Passeriformes > Pipridae > Neopelma > Neopelma chrysocephalum. The sequence goes on along the minus strand of NW_020897694.1, from coordinate 46,535,122 downwards.
AATATATACAGAGACTATACTAAACTTTCCTTACCACAGTCACCAGATGTATCAAGAAAAAGCAGATTCATTCCCAATGCATTTCCCGATACTTTGTTGCTTGGTATTTTAAAACTTCAACTTTGCTGAGGCTTATTTTGTTGCATTTTAAAAATGTAACAAAGCAGGGGAGAGGGGAGAACTGAGGTAAGGTTGGATTCAGTAATTCAGTAGATACTAGCAGTCTTGACTAAATATATTTCTCCTGATTAAAAGCGACCCACCCATGAGAATCAGAGACAGAAATTTGGAGACATGCCAGTTCATACAATAACTATGTTTATTTGTTTTAATAAATATTTAAGAAACATGACTTGTGGTATTTGATACAACTGAGCCCGTGGTTGAAAGGCCTCTCTCCATGACATAAGCAAATACAGCCTATCCTTTTTATTTGTCTGACTTCTTTTCGACATTCAAGGCTAATCTAGTTTTAAGTCAGGAAAGACTGCGGTCTATCATTTTAAACAAACCATTGTAGTAAAACGTGAACAGGAAATTCCTAACTACACTGTTCAAAGAACAATGATTAGAAAAACAACGCAAGCTCACAAAGTACAAGAAGGGCAGTCTGGGTGGAAAATTAAAAAAAATATATATATATTAAAAAAAGAGTCAAATGCACAAATACAGTCACCTAGCTCATTTTTCCTTCCCCCGACAAGCCCCCACTCCCCATCTCATCCTCCCCACTAAGGCCAGGGGTCCTTCAGACCTTGCCAAGGGAAAAATCTTTGGATCCAAAGGGGGAAGAGTGCAGCATATACAGCTCTGTCTGATACCTTGGAAATATCCGGCCTGCGGGAGTTAGCGCAGACATGCCATTCATTCCACAACATATAAATGCCCTCTTTAGAGCCTCATCCAAGCAGCAGTTTCATTTGGATTTTGAGGCACAGGTCTGCCTTGTTTTTCAATAAGCTGCAAGCTATTTTTGCCATGAAAAAAAATCCCAACATTTTAAAAGTGTGCCTGCCTAGCATACACAGAGTACATAAAATGAGCAAAACGTGTAGTCAAGGAAAATATCCTGTATTAGCACTTTATTCATAACACAGATTTCCCTCTCCTAAAAAACAACAAAACCCCAAACATTAAAACACCCCAAACCCCAACAAAATTCATATATTTTAAATTCTACCAGGTGTAGTATCTTAAAACGTTCAAAAATTCTTTAATTAAAGTGCTCTCACAACTATTTCAAAATCATTGTAAAAGTCTGTGCAACTGATCACCTTCACTAATGGGGAGGAATAAAACGTATTCCTAATTTGAGAAAGAAATCAGAGTAAAGGGAAACTAATTCACTTTTAACATCATGTACTAACACTACATTAAGAGGCTGTTAGTCTCTATAACATCTCAGGAATTTTTTTTTCTTTACAAGAAAACTAAAAGTATCTGGATACGGGTATTAGTATGAAAATCTTCATCCACTTCAAAAATAAGCTTCTGAGCACACACATAAAAAGGCCTAAGACAGAAAAATGAACATACGATCTCAAAAGACTCGCATTTTAAAGAACGCTGTTCATGGACTGGAGGGTGGGAAGAAAATTTCCACAATCAGGACACTATCCATAGTTTTGGGGTGTTCCTAGCAGAACCAGTGTTTTGGACACAGGGTTATTTATATTTTAAAGAGGACATGAAAGCCTTTTATAAATGTTCCACAGCGCTCTCACCGCCGCGGCCCAGGTTCGATTCCCGGTCAGGGCTAGTCCCCCGGGCAGATGGAGCCCGTTAGCCCTGTGAGGCCATCCATCTATGAGAAGGTCACTCTAAACAAACCTACGTCCTGAGGACCTCACTGCCATTGTCCAAAGCTCGCTTGGCCCCGGCAGATGAATCTTAGGATTAAAGGGTGGGCTCAGTTCAGCGCAGGCTGTGTCTCACCTAAAAAATCCATTGCGCAGGCTGGAAAGGTAAAAGACCTTTCCTAAAAATCTTCGTTCGCGAAGACTGGCCATACACACAGATTCTAAATGTTAAGAAAAGAAACCTACAATTGTGATTAAGGTAAAAAATGAACATTATTTTCTTTATCAACTCACTTCAGAAAGAATAAAACAAATAGCTTAAGAACCATGTGGGCAAACAGTCATATGTTCACAACTTCAAAAACTCCAGATGTTCACATACCAAACATAATTACCCCAAAGGAGATATTCCAGCAATTTATTACAGTATGTTTTAATGATAAAATGATGCAGCTGTATTTTAAAACAACAAAACTCTTTAAAAATTCTGAACCCCTTACATGTCAGGTGTTGCAGGAAAAAAAATAATATTCCCTTGAAGATACAATTTCCAGAAGAAACAGGTAATAGCCAAAAATATTTGTACAAATCAGAAAACAGACACAGGGAGAAAGTCTTTAACTCAAGGATCCAAATCAGGTCCCATCAATAGTAATGAAAGCATGTTATTGCCTTAGGGCTTTTTGGCAGATATTAGGAGATGGAACAGAGGACACATCTCACTCCCAGCAGGCAGATGTCCAGAGAACAAGATCAGCTACATCATCTGTAACCAAACAGAAGCCCTGAACAGGCACGGACAGATCTCCAAGATTACTCCCAGGAGTAATTTACCTAACAGAATACTCTGGTACATGAGAATTCACTCTACATATGACTCATTTGATATTTCAGTGGGAGAAGTTTGCACGAATGGAATACTTTCTATAATCACTGGAGTTTTATTTAGCCTATTTCCAGAATACTGTGACAAATTTTATGAACAATGGTTTTAAAAAGATATTCATATATATCTTCATCCACATTAATCACCTGCTGTTTTGCCTTTTATTAAGTCATAGAAAGATACCCTACAACCTGGCTTAGCTTGAAAACAGGTTTACATCTAAGCTCAGTGAAACATTCAAGTGATTTTTTTTTTAGATGTCCTTCTGGGAAATACATGACTTTTTTTTTTATAGACACATGACACACTCCTAGAGGAGAAAAAGTTGGAATATAAAAATTTGTGCCAAAATTCCCACAAGCTGTTTCTGAAAATTTGTTAAGAATTAAGAAAGATGATAATTCCATAAAACACCCCTGAATCCCTAAGAACTCAATACAAGGGGTAAGGAGGTTCTGAGTGACATTCACAGCCAATGACAGGAAACACTGCTATGCCTTTTCTTAAAAAAAAAACCCAAACAAAACAACAAAAACCCACTGCAAATTTTCCACAGATCACTTCCCACAAACATTTCTCAACTCCAACCTTCCAGATGCAAAATCAGAATAATGTTTACTAACAGCAGCATTGAGACTACAGCTGTAAACAAATATTGTAGATTATAAGTTGCCTGAAATTTCAGACAATTAAATGACAGAACATTCACATACTCCTTCCTACACATTTGTGTTTGGACACTTGCTCACAGACTAAAAGGGCTCTTTGCTCCAAAAGCCCTCTATCATGTTTAATCGAAGAAATTTGTAACACTTCCCCAAAACTTCATAGAAGTGCATACAGAAAACCACTAAAAAAGACAACCAGGAATTTGCAAAGTAGCTTATTTTACAGTAAGAAAATAATTCCTGGAACTGGAAATACAGTCTCTTCATTGCACCATCAATCCATCAGAATCCAAGAGTCGGCCTGATCATAGATATCTTGACATTTTACTCCAAAAAATAGGCTAAAGGGAAAGATTTGCTTAAAACCAAAAGTTAAGGGATTTCTTGGGGAAAAAACTGTAGCTATATCCTATTAAAAAAAATAAATCCAATCAACCCATACAGAACACAAAAAATACCAACCTACCACTTTAACTCTGCTTAACACAAGTATGCAGGGTTCAACACCTAATTTTTTCCCTCAACAACATGATCATCTTCCTGAATAGAAGACATGAAGTAACACACCTCAAGAACAGTAATCATGCTTCACACAGTAGATCAATTCCAAGGAACTTAGCTGAAAGTAGCCATTAAGATCAAAGAAAATGCTTCTGAAATTCAGTGCACTACACGGTGTTATGAGAAATCAAGGAGCTGTTTACCTGAAGCAGTACAGGAGACCCAATACTCAAAGAATTATTAAACACAAAGAGCATGAAAGCAAGGATGAATACAAGCCCAAGGATATCTCATTCCGTCTCTGTGCTCCCCTTGACTAGGGCAAACCGCGTAAGAAATCACTTATTTCTTGAACTCCCATATACACTGGAGTTACTTTGTAGTAATGCAGGTAACTGAAGGGTCACCTCTTTCTGAAGTCCTGGTTACAAACAACTACGTTAAAATACCGAACCATGCATGAAGTCGCAGTTTCCAAGGGTTGAGAACTGTGTGAAATCAAGAAGTTTTCACAACAAATATTCCTCTTTATGACATGACATTTACTCCCAAAGTTCCCCTAGAGCCAACACAAAATCATGGCTAACCAGTCCAGAAGCAAAATGCAGCTGATCCAAAAATACCTCACCATTTCTAATTAAAATGCTTTTTCTTTCCATTTGGGGAAAATGATTTTTTTAAAACCTTTGTGAAACAGAGATTTAGTTAAAATGACATCTTCTGCCATACAGAAAAGACAAAAGCATCAAAATTCAACTGTAATTAAGAAGTAGGCTACAATGGATTTTCAAAGTACTTCTAAAAGAAAAATTCATCATCTGAAGCATTATCAAATGAAGACACTGGAAGCTTGCAGGTGTAAGTGTATTGAGGTAAAAGATAAGACAACTCAAACCAACACAAAGTACTGTACACTTTTTTGTCAATCAGTACACTGCACACAGTTGAAAAGAAGCACACAACTACGCAACATGAATATCCATGTTCTTTAACTGAATTTTGACAAATTACCTATTGCATTTCCATTCATATCTATTTCCAATTTATTTATTTTTTTTATTATACAAAGGAGAGGTCAGTTATGCTTTCTCTACCTCATAAGAGATGATCATCAAGTTAACTTGCATTAAACATCAATTATAGTGTCAGAGACCACTTAGATGCTACTAAAACTGGTCTATGATCCAATAGCCATCATAGTCATAAAATCAATTTTTCTTGGGTTTTGTGGTTAACTTATTCTGAAGTTTGGGGTTCAGGGATTTTTACCTACATGCCTTTTCATATCTTTAATACTGTGAGTCTTAGTCTTATCCAAAAGACGTAATCTAGGGGAAGCAGAAAACACACAAGGGTTTAAACAGTAATTTCCAAACACATGCACTTCTCCATCTACTAACTATCCCTACATTGCAAAAAGAAAGAAAAAAAAAAAGGTAGTTTACTTTTTATTCCGTAATTCTCTTTTAAACACTCACGGAATTGCTGTTCAAGTCAAGTAACTTTGGACAGTATCCACCTTTGAGAAGTGTGTCACAATTTGTTTATGCTATTGAATTAGATAATTATGCAGTACTTCAGCTGCCTTCCCAAACATGGATAGGCCACTCTTTCTAAGAAAGCATTGTGCATTAAGTTTTTTTAAAAGTCTTATTTTTAGCTGTTTAAACTGCAATCCAACAGTAAATAAATCTATTTTGTAATATTATGCTTTTTTAGCTTTGATACCAAATTCTGCATTTTGCCATAAAGAATCCTAAGCACTCTGTGTGCGAAAGAGCTTCACCCTAAGTACAATATAAATCAAAACAGTTTCAACAAGATTCTCCATAGATATTTAATCTTGAAAAATAACTCTTTCAGAACTCTATGAAAGATAGCCTTTGATTCTCTGTTTTGGTTCAAGGGTGTTGATATCACTGTACTTTATTTTTGTCCCATTGCCAATTAAATATACTGATATAAAAAAGTCATTGAAAACAAAAATAAAAAACCTAGTTGCTTTAGGTTTTGATATTTCCTAATTCAGCCCTTGATGGCAATCAGCTCCTTCAGCCAAAGAGCTAACAGTACAGCACAGAACTGCCTCCATCCTGCAAACCACGGAGAGACCACCAAGCTCATCACTGGACACAAGATCCTTTCCTACTCCAGCCAACACCCACAAAAAGGCTGAGAAACAAACTGAGAAATATTCCAGCTTATTTGATCATACAACATATATCTAGAGCAAGCCTTGCCAGGAGGGTGGCTGTACTAAATGGCTGACTTAAACGATTCAACGGCCCATTAAAAAGTGACAGATCATGTCTTGCACACTCTCACTGTGTTAAGTCCAAATTAATTTTCCTATCTGGAACAGAATCAAGAAGAGATCAAGACCCTTGTAGCATCGCAGAGCAAAGCCTATACCCCCATTACCTTGCTATTAATGACTAGTTAGGAACTGAGAGATTTATACCCACAAAACAGGCTTTCGGTTGGTGTCGAGGCAAAAAACTACACTGGAGTCCCTGTTCCTCTCCATAAGCAGAGACAAAAAACTCGTTCATTTAATTCAAATATTACAACCTTCTCCTCTGTGACCTGGCAATTTCCACTTGAACCCATTCAGCTCCCTTAAAAAACTGCCCAGATGCACTGTAGTGATCTTTTGATGAGTTCTAGCTCCAAACACTGGTGACAAAACCACCTTGCAAGTCACCCCAATACCTGTTCAGTGGTTTTTGTTATTACCTTGACATGCCTTTTCATGCTCCATCCTTCTCCAGTCACACCCTACACTTCACACCCAACTGAGATCTTCCTGGGAGGTGCTCCACACATCTAGCTGATCCTCCCCACATCTAGCTGACCTTACAGTCACTTCCCTTTCACACACATCCCAAGGTACCACACTGCTGATATCCTCCCCAGAAACCCATCTGGTCCTAGATCTAATTCCCTCACACACCGACTTTGCTCCCTGCCAGCAAAGCCAAGACTCACCACTGACTTCATCAAACCTTTCAGGAATGTTTCCAAGTTGGTAATGATACCACGAGGTCAGTCCCCAAATCGGTTCTGCTGCTTGTAGCTCTCTCACCTCTTAATAGCCACTTCAGTGCTGCTACTCAACTGAAAAACTGACTCTGACACCTATTTTTCTTTTGTTGACTTTAAATATCCATCTTACACTTGAAAAGTGAATCCTTCCTTTTTAAACATAACTTGAAGCGTTTAGAAATGTGTTAGAAATGTGTTTGTATTTTAAAAATCAGTAGTCAAGACTGCCATTCACAAAGAGGATTTACTCAAAGAAGGTTTTAAACTGACTCATCACTTTTGCCTAATCCAATTCCTTATTGAATCAAACTTAATTGACATAAATCACTTAAATACCCATCTGCCTTGAAGGTTAAGTCAGCTTAGGGAACTAAACCAGATGAAAACTACCCTTCCCCCCAAAAAAAGATACAAATTAAATACTGCACAGGGTTGGGGAATTTCCTAATTTTTCTTACTGTAGGGTCAGATAAGCAGTGGTACCACTGCAAGAGGGGTGAGACCATGCGGCTGGCAGGGAGGACACTGCTGGTTTTGGCAGCAGTGAACTATTAGCTCAGGAGTCCTGTATTGCCAAACCTTGCTGAGCGTGCTCACTGCCCTGCCACAGCAGGCAGAGAGAGAGGTAGGAAAAGTACCTAGAGCATGTTTTCTTTAGCTCGCTTCTTTCAGAAACAAGCTGAAGATTACTTAAAAGCCGCAGTACTGGCTGGCTTTGCTGGTGAATGTGAACTGTCACATCTGCAGTAGATAAGATATTCAGGAAGTTCTATTTTTAACTGTAGGCAGAAAAAGTATTAATTTTACTTTGTTTCAACAAAATACCAACAACATACTTCTGTTTGGTCACACATACAACTTTACAAAGCTCTACCTTCCAGCAAACAACACAAAATTATAAACCAACATTACATTCAACAGGCACCTCTAAGAAGCTTGATAACAGGACTTTGCTATAGATAAGTTTCTAATTTTTTTATTGCCCACAAGTCATTTGTTCTTATGTTTATACAGTGTTGTCACTATATTTACATTTGCTAGAACCATGAAACTTATCTCTCAAACTAAATTTATCACCAGAATCCAAGTCTAAATAGGAATTTTTGGTCCAGATAATAGAACTGAAATCCCAGCCCTAGCCTTGTGACATTTCAAATCTTGCATTCTCACATGTACAGACTGTAGATCCTGAAGAGCAGACACTTCCCTCCCCATACCCTTTAGAAGACATGATAACGCAAATACCCACTTTTAACAATGCCTGATGTTGTTTAATGACAATAAACATCAAGCACTGACAAGATCACGGTTTCTCAGTTTGCAAGATCCAATGCATATGTGAGAGCCAATACCATGTCACAGAACCCTTTGAGAAACCCTTCATAACATGTGCCATCATGCTGCTCCACGCTGAAGTCACAAGTGCTAAGTTAGTCCTTTCTAGCATGCACACAAATACAATAGGGCAGGTGTCTTCATTCTGTATCTAATTGCTGCAAACAATTCCATTAAGAGGTAAAAACTACATGCACACACACAAACAAAAAACCCTTCACCTTTAACAAAATGTTAAGCTTCTTAACAGTGGTGTTTTTGTTAATGAGGTTTCAGTGGCTCAATAGATGTTTTGATGGTTTAGCACACATGCATTAGGTCTTGCAGTTTTGTGCTACATAAGCCAGATTTTCAAAGGATATGTATTTTAACTAGAAAAAAATAATTACATAAACCATAAATCACTATTATTGTACTATAAGGAAAACTTTTCACCCTTAGGAAGAAACAGTGGATGTCTCCCACCTCTACTTTCCAAGACACTAAAAAAGTATTAAAAACATTTATAATACCCAATGACTGGAAATGTAGCACTCATTTATAGCAACGCTGAATTACAAGAAAACACAAATGTTCACTTCATACAGGCACTGTTTTTTCCCAAGAAACATAAGAAATTAAAAGTTACTTTTTTAAAACATTTAAATCAGAGAGGTGAGCTCAAGAAGGGAGGGGAGGGAAAATAGCAATTTAGAAGTATTCACCATGAATCAGCTGATTAACGTTTACATGTAATCAGAATCTACCAATCAAACAAAAGACTCAGCTTGAAAATCATACCTAATACCAACTAACATTAACTCTAGGACGCTTGCATCTTCATTCATTTTTAATCATAAACATTTTCATGGGGTTCGCTCATAATATGAAGTTAAATATCTGTCTGAAGACCTACTGGACAGGATGAAAAAAAAATGAGTGTATCTCCCTCATGAAAGGCAGAGAAGTAGATTTATCATGGCACATATGTATAAGAAGCTTTCAAAACAAAATGTCAGCTACAGCATGTCTTTAAAAATATTACTGAATTATTCTGAACAAGAACTGAAGTACAAATATGTGCAGATTGCTCAGAGAGGCTCGGGGCACCGCAGCCCTTTCCCAACACCATATGCTGCAGCATGTATTCCCAGTCACATGCCAGGAGAGCAGTCGCACAGCTGCATAGCTTTCCCATCCACACTGTGGCTGCATCCAGGCTTGACATTTGCACAGAAAATTCAAAACATCTGGATCTCAAGTATTACTTTATATGCAATGCTTTTAATATAAATTCTCTCAAGTCCACTGTATTTACTGCTAATGAAGTGGTATAACTGCAGTGACCCAGATGCCTCAAGTGATGAGGATAAATAGGATTCCTTCCTGGGTGCACCAAGAGAAACAACCAAACAGAGCAGCTCTCCACTTTCTAATTGGCTGCTCTGTTAATCCTTATAAGACATACTGAGCTACATATATATATATTATATACAGGTCAGAAGATATATCATGCAATGGAGGCATTCAAAATTGATGGTCGCAAACAATGGGACTCCAAGTGATAGCTGACTTAAATTGGGGGAAAAATTGAATTAGGTAATTTCATCTAGAAAGCTAAAGGAGTGGAAAAACTACTCTGACATTTAATATCTCTTACTATTAAAGCCATGTTATATTTCTGGTTTCAACTTCTGACTATCAGATACTATTATGAATCTACTAAAGAAAAAGAGTTCTGATGTCTCTGGTACCGTCTCTTTTTTATGAACAGTACTCAAACCACTTCTTAAACACCTCTTCAACTGAGTAAATCCAGCTCTTTTGCTCTCATGGGAGAGCACATTTTTCAGATCTATACTCATTCAGCAATTTTTTTTCCTTTGCAAGCTTCTTCATCTCTTGCGAGCCTGGTACTAACAGCCTGGAAAGCCAATTTATAAAATCACAATCAAATTAGTATTTCAACAGTTCTGCTCCCCTTTAAACATTTTCAAAACATCACCTCCAAAAGTACATCTCTGTACCCTGTAGGTTACATTTTATGTTTTACATTAAAAACCTGTATCATAGTCAAATACAGCATGTGATTTACATGTCTAGTCATCAGAACATTTTCAGAGGGAAGATTAAAATAATGATCAACAGTTGCTTTGTTTTCTTCCAGTTCCACAAATGTCATTAGCTCAAAACAAAACTATGAGTTGACAGAGTTGATAATCAAAACACAACAAATAGAAAGTAGACAAAAAAGGTCTGAAAGCATACACAAACTTTAGGAAAACTTTCAAAAATGGCAGTAATACTTACTACACTGTTGCCTTCATCTCTCGGATACTTTGGAATAGAAGTATTTGAATTCTAATAATGAATGTCACTAATTTCAACTCAGTGTGGGGGCTTAAGACAAGCCCAGAAAAATGCTATGTGTGAAAAAAATTAATGCTTCTTCTGATTGTCTTGGGATTATGAACTGGACAGATACATTCCAATCCTCCAGGAGATATTCTCTTGCCTTGACAAAGAGGACACTGACTTTCTAACCTTATCCCGTGGTGGCATGTCAAAAGATCCTTTGCCTCACTAGAGACAGGCCCATTTTCCAGTTTGGGCAAAAAAATTCAAAAGCAATTCTCATCACTTCACAGTCCTACCATCTGCCCTCAGGATTGCTCCTCTCTATGTATCAAATAAGGCAAGAAAATATATGAGAATATAGTGTGTCCCAAAAATACTCTCTTAATACAAAACAAGTAGTAGTTAAGTGACTAAGTGTGGAATTTTCTAGATTTCAATATCTGACATGAATATGCTCTTTATTCACGCTTCCAACTTGCAATTTCTTACTCCTTTAAAAAGCCAGAGTGGGGAAAGAGAAATCATATTATGCAGCATCACATCAGCATGTGCATTTGAACACCTTGCTTTGCCATTTGCCATAACAGAGCAAAGAACAGTAGTAATGAACTGTCTTTGTCCTACTCAACAGGAAAAGTTGCAAATTGGTTAATACAGATATTTGCTAAAATCAAATAAATTATGAGAATAAGGAGTCCTGAAATAGTCCAGCAAAAAGCAGCTGGCACTTCTGGACTTTTCTGCGAATTACTCACTTAACATTTCTACTCTGCATCCCTAATAACAGATATCTACCTCTAGTGACTTTCCCAAGCTGATTCCTTGTTTCAAGCCCATTAGCCTTTCCTGCTTATTTCTGACCTCTACCATTCAACAATCTCCTTGTCCAGTACATCTTATACTTCTTGACCCCCATTTTCATATCTCACATATAGTTCTTATACTTTACTTTCCAACCATCTTCCCTTCTTCACCTAGACTTCGCATGCTGCCCCTCATGCATATTTTATCACTCTGAAGATTCCTTAGCCAAACTTGGCTGAGTTCCTTCTTTTCCCTCAGGGTTCCCTGTACAGCCAAGAAAAGAGCTGACACCCTCACACCCTGAACCTTCACCAGACCGGTTCCTCCTTACCTGTTTTTCCCTCCCCTACTGGTTTGCAGTCCAGTTCCCCTACTTTTTTCTTCCCAGGCTTCAGGTGCCATCCTCCTTCTCCCTACCCCCAGCTCCTGATTACTTTGCCTTCAAAACCTACCAAAATTTTCCCCTTCTGTCAAATTCCAGGGTCAACCCCATTTGATCCTATACTCCTTGTTCCAACCCACTGTTCAACAAGGCCAAGCTTTTTCTCCTGTGCTCAAATTATTCAGCTTTTAGGCCTCAGAATTAAGACGCTAATGAGGACACAGGACAGCAAAGCTCCCCAATTTCAATTACCATACCAGTAGTCCAGCTTGCAGGAAGTTTCTGCAAATGCATCTGCTACAACCTGGGTCTTTACCCAGCCCATACTGAATTTTTAATTGCTCCCAAACTGGTCCAAATAGATGATTTCTCTATGCAAAACCACTTCTACACCTTAAAATTTTAAAATCCTCACTCCAAAACAACGTGATTTAAATCTTTAAAAAAAACAAGACAAGTCTCATTAAGAAGTTGAAGGAAACACTCCCTCTCCCCTAGACTTGTTCCAATAAAACAATACTGTATTTTACCTGAAGTTTCTCCATAGAGCAAATCTAGCAAGACTCACCAGCTTGGAAAGCTTCTGCCACACTCCAGGAATTTTGGCTAAGCTCTAATCACTTGAAAACAGAGTCTTGAAACAAACAGCAAGAGTAATAAGATCCTTGGTGCCACAAGAATCATCAATATCAACCACAAACATAGTCAATCTTCTATAAGATCATTTACAATCTCTAGTTATTGACCAGAATCTCAATGTAGCAAGTACTGTGTAAACACAAGATAAAAAGGCAGTTCGCTGCCTTAAAGAACTTACAATCTATTAGGATAAAAGACAACTACTACCACAAGATGAAAAAATGCACTGAAGGGCTCCTATCTGAGACCTACAGGATCTGCCAGACAACCGTCCCCAATCTGTTCATTACACACAATCCACACAGTATCTTCCCGAACCTAACCACTGATTTGATACTAAAGATCCTTCTTAAATCTGCTCATTTTATCACTCTTCTACCTCTTTTTTCTTACAGAAAACCATAAGGTACCCATTTCTGAGTCCTTTATCCCTTCTTACTTCTTATTATTATGATTGGCCTCCCTTGCCCTCATCATCATCTCTTTCCCAAACTCCAAAATCCTTTATAAAGCACATTTCTCACCTCAACTTCTCTAATCAGCATTTCTTTGTCTTCTTGGCTTCAATGGGAAAACACTGGGGGTGGGGGAAAGAAGGGATTTTTGTTTTGTTTTGTTTTGTTTTGGGGGGGGATTTTTAATCAAATAATTACATCAAATTCACTGACCAAACTACACAAAAGGCTGAGAAATCTCAGGGGGAATGCTGAAAAGAAAAACAAACTACTGAATGCTAGCTACATGGAAAGAGGAGCCTGTGGGGATGCTTAGAGACTACTGCCCATAGGAAAGCTTGGAGGTGCTGATTCTCAGAGCCCTTGATCAATGCAGCAGGGCCCGAGGTCTCACTTCTTAGTCCAATTCTTCCTGGATAGAAACAAAACCACTTGAACACAGAAATGGGGGGCCGAACTCTTGTCACTCCACGCCAAACTCGTAATGCTGAGGTACATATACTACAAGTAGGTTATTCTGCTCTCCACCTAACCATTTTTTGCAAAAATACAGCTTCAGTACCGTTTCACTGCTACTCTTACCTATCTTTCTCAAACTTTGGCAGAAAACAACTAACCTGATCCTTTCCTACTTTGCTGCTGCTCATGGGAATCTGAATAGCTTCAATGAAACCCAAAAAGATGGTCACTTTCCACTATCCAGAACCCAGGCACCTCACTAAAATAACAACAGTAGTCTATTCCCAACCAGAGATTAACTCTGCAGTCACAGAACTAGCTCCTGCTACTTGAATTCTGTACTGCAGAACAGATAACATGATAACATGCTCATGAAAACATCATGTCTTTTCTATCTGCCCCAATGTAAACATCTCGATCTCTGCTATACAGCCTGTTCTTACCCAGTGTGAAAAATAAATCTAAGTTTAAACCTTGGTGTGAAATATTTAGACAAAATTTCAAGCAACATATGGCATTCCAATTATTTCTTCAAAACATGACGCCATAATTTTAGCAACACTATTTAAGTTGAACAGTAACTCAATTTTAACACTGTAGTAAATGGCTAAATCTCTTCTGTTACTGTCTGTATGGAAGATATTCTAGAAGACAAAACCTCATACTCTCTGAAATTCAATGGAAAGGATGACATGCAGAGAAGCAACAGACACACGGTGGTGTCATCAGTTACCTTTATAACACAGTTTTAAAAGTAAGCTAACAACGTGTGTATGCATTTTAATGTAGAAAGATACGCTATGTAAAGCACACAAACAAAGATTTAATACCTCAGCAAAAAAATATGCGCATGCATAAGTACGTCCAAATAATGAGACAAAAGATCTTGATCCGGTAGGTAAATATTTAGGCCATTTAAACAGTTATGTATCGTCGTGCAAGACGACAGGAATCTCGCAAATTACTACAGTCTTTAAACCAGACTCTGCTTAAATGTTTCTGTGGCCTGCTTAACATTCCAGGCATACTTCTAGCAAGGTAGCTCTGGCTGAGGTTCAAACTGTCCTTGTCCAACTTTCACTTACTATAAAAACATTGTTTAATATAGAAAAGTATACACAGAGACATATGTTCCTTATTTCGCAGACACCTAGAATACTGACACTTGTGTTCACTAACTCCGCGTGGAAATTTTTCGGTGGACGCTTTGAAGCGAGGTCGCTTTCACCGAGCAGTACCCGCAACAGAGAGCCCACGCTTCCACCAGATTTCAGCCACGACGCTTAAATACTGCTTATAACGCAGTTCTGCTAGAAGCCATAAGACCTGCCCGTATTTATTCACCCTAAACGAGAAGAAAAGGCCTAACTCGGTGTCCCCAGCACCGCCGGGCCATGCAGACGCTGCCCCGAACACCACGCAGCAGCAGATTTTTGCTGCTAATTTGCAGCAGACCGCGTATTTGTCAAATTAAGTGCAGGAATTTCCCGGTTTGCTTACCTCCACGCAGCGTTATCTTTTATGAGGAGGTAATCTACCAAATTACTCCAGCATGCCTCCAGCCTGCTGCTGCCAATTAGTTCAGCCCGGCTAATAAATCAGGATGGCCAAGCTGCTCGGTTACAGCGGGGCTGCTCCGGTACGCGGCGAGTACAAACACAGGCGGTGTCACTGCTCCTGCTTCCCCATCTCCCCCAGCCCTGAGGCCACGCTTGGTCAGAGCACCCACCGCAGGGCGGGAAGCCTCGGGGGTTTTTTTGTTTGGTTGGGTTTTTTTCTATATCTAATTTAACATTAAGGCTGGCGGCAAACCCGTCAGCAGCAGTGGCAGGGGCTCTGCCCCTCAGGTCCCCCCACGATGGGCCGGGGAGGGCCAGTGTGGCAGAGCCCCCACCCCGGGCCGCCGTCCCGCCGCGGGGCGAAGCCTCGGAGCGCCCCGCCAGCAGCGGCACCGGCGGCCCCGCCGCCCACACCCTCCCGGCGGACGGGGGAAGGAAAATGTCGCCGACGGGCCCGGCGCCGGCGCCCGGCGAGGTGAAGTGGGCTCCAGCCCTCCTTCCCCCGGGAGCTCCCTCGTACCTGTCTCGGGGGTCGATCCACGAGGTCTGCCGGGTGTTGTGGTCGATGTAGAAGACTCGCCCGTCGAAGTCCCTCGCCTCCTCCCAGCCGGCGGGCAGCGGCAGCTCGGAGCTCTCTCGGCCGCGCTGCCCGCCCGCCGCCGGCCCGCCGCCCTGTCCCGCCGCCTGCTGCTGCCGCCGCCGCCGCCCGCCGCTCAGCCACGGCATGGCCGCTCCGCC